>NW_027454494.1:0-75678 GCF_040206685.1 Ascaphus truei | reverse complement strand
TAAAATAATATCTATATCATTATTTACAATATATACAAACAAATAAACAGCATCAAATCAATATTATTCTCTTTTATTCTATGATTTAATAAAATGTTTTACCAGGAAGTAATACATTGAGAGTTACCTCTCGTTTTCAAGTATGTCCTGGGCACAGAGTAAAACAAATAATACATGGTTACATTAAAAGAACAGGATTATACAGTCAATTCACAGACATTTAACTGGACAGCGTTGGAAAATTGGGGAACAGGGGATAAAAGGGCTGGTGAGTTTCAGATTGAAATAGAGCAGCTTTAACATCACCAAACAGCAGTGAACTGCAGAAAACGTCTCACACCCTTTAGCTGCCTTTCGGCTGCGCCAAAGGCTGTCCGCCTTTGTGGCGACGCAGATTTTAGCCGAAAAAAACAAAAACGTCAGTGTTATTTACTGTACAAGTCTTGTTTCCTGTAGTATACATACATCAGAGCCCTCATTTGACAACTGCTGATTAAAGAGCTGAAGTTGGTGATTAACTTTAACGCTGTTCACATTCAGCGAGTGGATTTTAGAGGCCATTAGAATGGTTCACGTTTTAACTGGCAAGTTTCTTCTATTCATTCCCCAGCATTGTCCCTTTCGAGCCCCATTTTTTCGGAAGGCCCTGGTAGGGTGACCGGCTTCCCTCCTCGCTGAGCTCCAGAAGATCCCCTGGGGAAAGACTCGCTGCCCGAGTCTTCTTCCACCTGATCACCGCAACTACTGTGCAGAACCTCAAAACGCCCCTTTACACCCCCCCCTATGTAACCTCTACCCATCACATTCACGCCCCCCCCTTTTCCTCTTGCTATGATGACTTATCTATTAATAATAGGTATTTTTATTATGTTCCCACCTCAGTCCTCTGCGACTATCTTGTACCTGACTTCTCATACTGTACATAAACCTGGGCCCCTGCAGACGCACGTACCAGAACACCCTCCTATTGTCTCTGTACGTTCTTCCTACCTACCAATTAGACTGTATGCTCTTTGGAGCAGGGACTCCTCTTCCTAAATGTTACTTTTATGTCTGAAGCACTTCTTCCCATCATGTGTTATTTGTATTATGTGTTATTTATATTATTATGTCACGTGCATTACTGCTGTAAGCTCTATGTACTTGTACATTAATGGCGCTATATAAATATATATATATATATATATATATATACACCAGGACGTCTGCTTCTCTGTCTGGCAACATTGCAATAAAGGGATCCCATTATTTTTTAATGTTTCTGTCTTTGTTTTTATATTTCTTTCTGTTTCCAGTTTATCTAGCATAAATAATTGTATTAAGTATTAATTTCGCATCTATAAAGTAGGGGGAAGATCTTTAATTCTTCGTAACATTATGGTTTTTCTAGAAGGCAGTCACGTTTTCTCAACAAATGTTATATCTTCTCCCATATAATAGCTTCTATTCATCCAAATATCAAAGATACTGAATCCTTAGCTGTAGCTACGTTCACATTCAGCTGCATATACTCCAACACTTGGTCCCAGAAATCCGAGATCGAAGGGCAGTCCCAATAAGCCGTGCTTCAAGTTTGCTTTAGGTTGCTGGCAATTCGGACACTTATTCCTGTTTCTTTCTGTGTCCTTATAGCCTATGAAAATAAAATAAAGGTGTGCTCAGAGCTGGCAGTGCCTACGTCTGTTAGTATCTAAACACTATTGCACTTAAAAATATATGTGAGAAAATGCAGCTAGTATGGGATGATGGCTCAAGGTATCAACACTAGAGAGAGATAATAAAGAAAATACAGGCGCAAAAAGTCACATAATAAAAATCTTTTAGTCTAATATATAGATATGTGGATATCAATTGAACATACAATGAAAAAGCACTTAGATCAAACACCGCGCTAAACGAAGAAAAACATATAATGATGTTGTTAATAAAAAGCAACAATGCAAATATGAAACGACACAGTGTAACCAGATAGTCCCGTGTGAGTCACAAGCTGTTCTTTGAAGTGTTTGCCTAATCGTAGGGCAGGATAGAGAATGTCCGTGTCTACAATCTAGATTGTGTGCTATTTCTTCTATTTTTACTCTATGCTGTAGTTAGCGTTTTATGGTTCTATATTGCCTATGCGGCGATTTCAATAACATACTATTGGACTCTCTAAGAAAGCGAGGTTGGCTCATGTTCGCCAAGCACAGCTGCGTGGCTATTCGGGTGATTCAGCCCCCCCCCCCCCCCCACATTTTGGACGCTGTCACGTGGAGCTCAGCACTGAGGACCAGTAGCGGGTGCAATCCCTAACCGGACCTGATCCATATCCAACGGGCAGCAGAGGTTGTGGCAGGAGTGACGATCGGAGGTGTGGTTCCACCTGGGACCGGGCTTGCCTTCTACCACGCTTGGAGTCTGACTGTCCATCTTCGTAAGCCCAGGGCGGGTGCCTTCCCTATCAGCGGTTCTTCTACATAGAACACGGACATTCCCTATCCTGCCCTACGATTGGGCCATCACTTCAGAGAACAGCTTGTGACTCATACAGGACTATCTGTTAACACCCCCCGGGAGAGTTGTCCCACTCCTTGAGTGGAGCCCTATTTATTCCCTTAACATTTTATAGAATATCTTATACTATATTTGTGAAAGCACTGTATGCCTGTCTGGATGTCCTGTGTCCCTAGGGGAAATCTCATTGGTCCCTTGGCCCGCCCGCCCCCGCACACCTCTCATTGGCCTGAGGCGGAGTGACGGGCCAAAGGAGAGAGACACACATACACACACGCCCGCTCAACTCTAGAGACGCTGACGAGACGCTCACCAGGACACCAAAAGTAAGTACAACACTCCCCCCCCCCACTATCACCCCTCTGGCCCTCCTCAAAGGCTGGGCCAGACCGAGCAGCCGCTCACACCCCCAACCCCCTATCGCCACTCCGCATGCCGCCGCGGGCCAGACCGAGCAGCCGCTCACACCCCCAACCCCTCTCGCCACTCCGCATGCCGCCGCGGGCCAGACCGAGCAGCCGCTCACACCCCCAACCCCCTCTCGCCACTCCACATGCCGCCGCGGCCCATCACAAAAAGACCACTCCCCACTGTCAGCAATCATGCACACACGAAATCAGTTTACTGCACAAATCACAACATGCTCAACGTGGAACAGCTTTCACCCCCACCCCTCTCTTTGCCCCCCCCCACCACTCTCTTTGCCCCCCCCACCACTCTCTTTGCCCCCCCCACCACTCTCTTTGCCCCCCCCCACCACTCTCTTTGCCCCCCCCACCACTCTCTTTGCCCCCCCCCACCACTCTCTTTTTCCCCCCCCCACCACTCTCTTTGCCCCCCCCACCACTCTCTTTGCCCCCACCACTCTCTTTGCCCCCCCCACCCCTCTCTTTGCCCCCCCCACCCCTCTCTTTGCCCCCCCCACCCCTCTCTTTGCCCCCCCCAAGGGAAAGGTTCTATTGATTAGTATTGCTACACCCCCCTTTTTCCCCACAGCTGGAGAATAAATATATTCTCCCACCAAGTCTCCCGAGCTTTTTGCTTTCTTCGCCATTCAAGTAGGTTCCCCGGGTTAAAGCATTATTCCCCTTCCAGCGTTTTAGGCGCCTCTGAATTTTGCTTCTCTTACTTGGAAAATGTATCCCTTTGACATTCCAAGAAACTACTTGCATGTACGTTTTATTTGACGGGTGTGATGATATACTTGCGTTTCTCCAGCTGCCTGTGTGTATATATATATTTCTCTCTCCCGCAGTGCGCTGGGCATGGTACCCTGTGTTTACTTTTGTTGCTGATGACCTTGAGTCTATGAACTGAAACACATGTTGCACAACTATAACATAACATATACATACAGGAAAAGATCAATCGTGTTGATTTACCTTTTTTCCAGGAGCAGCTAATGCAGCGGTGGTGTGCAAACTGGGGGGGGGGGGGCACCACCCAGGGGGGGGCAGGAGAATTTCTAGGGAGGGCGCGCCGGTTACAGGGGCCCCGCACTCTTCCCCACGGCATTTAAATTAAATGCCGGGGGAGGCGTGAGGCCTCTGTAACTCCCTTACCTGGTGTCGGTCAGGTCTTCGGCGACGCGTCGCCATGGTAACGCAGCGGGGTCAAATGACGCGGCGGGGTCACGTGACGTGATGTCCCCACAACATTTAAATAAAATGCTGGGACAGCGCGCAAAGGCCTCTGTAACTCCCTCCTACCTGTTCTCCAGCGGCTTCTGGCGCCGCGTCGCCATGACAACGTGGAGTCAAATGATGTCGTGGGGTCAAATGACAGATAGAAGGTAAGGGGGGGGTACAAGCAGGGAGAGTGAGCAGAAAGGGGGGCGCAAACAGAAAAAAGTTTGTGCACTCCTGCTTTAAGGTATTTAATAGGAAGCTTTCCATACATTTCTAAGGATTACAATTTTATTTGTAACAATAACATCTCTGCAGCACTTTCTGACTCTGCTTGAGTGAGCTCCTTCTCTATGGAGTCTGCCTGTCCTAGCAGCTGCCTCCCACACCCGGCTCCTATGGATCAGATGCTGTTTTCTCGCAAGCTTATTGCTGCACCAGAGTAGGCCTCCCCATCACTTACCCCAACTGGTCCTTGTTAGAATAAGCTGCACTCACATCTCTCTGTGGGGCCTATGCAGAGAGCAGCGAATTTTAAAATTGGCGAATTTATTAAAAAGTAGCTTTTTTGGAGAGTTTTATTCTCCATATGCAGAAAAGTGCGAATTCTGCTATGTTTAACATGGATGCGTGTGGCGAGTTTAAATTGGCGAGATGCGCGCTTCAGAAACGTGTAAAAACAAATTTGCGCCTTTTTTTTCCCTTTGCAATGGCCGCGAGCGGCAGCTTCTTGCCAGTTTTTTCTGGCGAGGCAAAAAGGAGACAATCGCGCCATTTTATTGGCGCGAACAGCCGCTAGATGCCGTTCGCGCCTCTCTGCATACGGATATTTTTAAAACTGGCGAGATTGAGGTTCTCGCCAGCCGCGAGGCGAGTTTTACAAATAGAAAAGAAAAATTGGCGCGTTTTTCGGAACTCGCCATTTTCTGCTGCTTTCTGCGCGATTTTCTCCAAAAAATGGCGAATTTCGAAATAGCGCTGCTCTCTGCATAGGCCCCTGTGTCTCCATTGGCCATCAGGATGTTATTGATGCTGTTACAAGGAAACCTGCCTCCTCCTTTGCTCCATGCGGATGAATAACTCCTCTTGGCTTCAGCATTTATAGCCCACCAACATTCAAGTGTATTATGATGTCCCGATGAGCTCACGTGACCTCACAATGCTGTTTTCAGCTGCCTAGCCAGCTAAAGGCAGACAGTATTTTGACCAATGAGTGATAACTACTCCAGGCAAATGGCGCAGCTGCAACTTAGCCACACCCTCCCATTCTGATGTCACCGATGACCCCATAGTTTTCTGGCAACAATTTTCTACTCCGTTGCATTCCTACTTTATGAATGAAATAGACATATACGTGTTAGTCCTGTTGCGATAGTGCAGGATAAATAAGTACTTCAATATGAGGTGATACCTTTTTTTACTTGGCCAAACCATTCCTACTTTAATAACCAAGCCTGGATGCCTGTGAAAGTCTCTGTATAAAGAGTTTTCTAAATGGCTAGTTAGTGGCTAGAAGGTGATCAATCATGATTGAGGATTCTAATGTGAGACTCCAACATAATAAGACGATATTGCCTAACCGTATGTGACAGAGAGTGTGTTTATATCAGGGCCATCAGTCAGGGCCACTTGTATTAGCAGACCATGTGACTGCGTAATGCTAAAGACCCCAACAGTAGGATAAATGAATGAATGAATGAATAACCAGATACTTGTAGGGGGGACCCCTAAACATAAACTTGATAGAAGACAGGTACTGGGTTGCAGTCCCGGATGATAAGCTCACTGATAAGTGACGCTGTTGTAAACAATAACACCAGGAAGATTGAGCATAATAACACCCTATAACGTACCAATTGTCTAAATAAAGTCCTGAACAGGAAAACATGTAGCAAGCGATTGACTCACTCTGAGTGCTGCACAGTCCATGCGATCCAAAGGTGAGGGGTCCCCAGGTGTGATTCCGTCCAAGGGGTCCCCAGGTGTGCTTCCGTCCACAGGTGAGGGGTCCCCAGGTGTGCATCCGTCCAAGGGGTAGGCTAGTAGAGAAGGAGAAAAACTGAAAGAGCACTACTGTAGGTATTAAAAAAGTAGAAAGGAGAGTGCTTATCCCATAAAAAGATTATTTACTGGTCATGGAAAAACAGGGCAATCATAATATAATTGTAGGGTTGCTTAATCAAGAAAAGTGGGAAAACACTGTCGACAGGCTCAATGATTCACTGCTCTGTAGTGACAGACCCTGATAGAAAAAGGATGATGTCAAGCAGTAACAGAAGTAACAGTAGTCCTGAGGAATTTATTTTTCAATTCTAAATTAGAACTGAGCCAGTTCAGGATGAGGGGCATCAACTGCCATTCAGCCCAACCTACTCCAAAAAGCGGAATTCCTCGGGTGGGTTAGACTTATATACTCGCCAATGGTCCATGTCAGCATCTTAAAAAGTGATTCACCCCTAATAACAAACTGCCCACACTACACACATTGCACTCTCACACCAAGCCAAGCCAAGCGAAACAATGTTTGATCTGTGGCACCTGACCCTGTCCCCACTCTGAAGCCTACTTCCTCTCTCTGTCACTCCCCGTCTCCGTTGTCTTTGGGATGGTGGTGGATGTTAGGGAAAAGAAGGAGTTTCCAAAAGCGGGGAAATGGATGTAGAAACAACAGAGTCACTTCTCACAGCAGGGGTGGACTGTGGATCCCAACTAGGCCTGGTGTGCCCTGGTGAAGGAGAGGAAGTTGGTGACCCGGAACTAGATCATCATCACGTCTGGAGAGACGTGACGCAGAGTGTGGCTCATGCAGCATCTCCAAAACATCATGGTGCTTTTCTGAAAATGTTGCAAAAGACCACTCCTTTCCCGGGCATCCTCCACTCTTGCCCCTAAGCACTGCTGCATGACAAATTATGCACTTCAGCACTTCAGAAGAGCTCAACGATCCATGACGGGGCAAGCTGAAGTGTGTCCACACCATACTCGTGGCTCCTCTTGGCAGGCAACTGTAGCCCTATGCTGCCTGCGACCTCGGGGAGGAGTCTGGAATGCCAAGACGGGAAGTCTGGGGACTTACACCATGACTTTGATGAGAGGCATGTCCACGTTCCTCTGCCTAACCTTCTCCAGGACAAGACTCCTTGATAAGCTCATTGGAAGTCACCATCAACATGGCCAATGTCACCCTCAGCTTCTCCAAGTTCCACTGGGGAACACCCTGGACCTGACGGGCTTACAGCTGTTGTGACCTCGTGACCACTTAAAGCACTCTGCTACCCTACCAACTCCTGCTGCCAGCGGTTCTACCTCCTGAATCCCCATCTACCCACCTGTTGAAGCATCCACCACAAAAGCTAGAGAAGCAAAAGCAGCCTTAGAGGTGCTTGGCATAGCAGACTCAGGGGGTGCAGCTGAAACCAGATCCAGGGCCACTGTGTCAAAATCTGTTATGGTGGTCCACACCAGATTAGACATGGACCCAGCTCCGGCAACCCTGACCCCAGCCTGCCCTACAAGCGCACACATGATGTCTGGATCCATCTGCTCCACACACCTGTTCAAGCAACAGGTGGTCCTGTGTGCAGGAAGCCTCAACAGTCTTTGTCACTGTTGAGATGGAATCAGGTGAGGTCAAGGATGGCAATGAGGAAATAGCAGGGGACAAAGGTGACACTGACATCAGAGTTTTAAGCAAAGAGTCGCCAAGAAAAACAAATTAACGCTACTACCTGCTTCCTTTAAAACAGGGCTACTTTTCACAACAACCTGTTCCCCTGAAACAAACTGAACAGGAGCAGACCGTTCCTCATGCACGCTTTCAACCGGGAATAAAGCAGGCCCAGTACTTGGCATACTCCGGCACCTGATACCAGCAGGAACATCAACCACTGCTAATGCTCTTCCGCTCGCACTGCCTACTGAGCCTAAAATAGATGACCTGCTCAGTCTTACAGGATGGGCACGGGCAGAGCCCCTCCTGCCTGGCTGCCACCACTCATTATTAAAACAAATAAAAATGAATGGAACATCGAAAATAATATTGACAAATATATATATATACATATATATATATACACACAAAACGGAAATAGCCATTGTTAGTCCAGTTGCGATAGTGCAGAATAAATTAGTTATAAATATATATATATACATATATATTGTGTGTGTGTGATCTGAGTGACTGTGTGTGTCTCGCTCTCTGTCTCTCTCACTCTCTGCACTGCAGCCAGCTCCGTGTCTCACCCTCTCTCAGATCGCTGGGGGCGTGGCAGCGTCACGTGGCAGCGTCACGTGGCATGCTGTAATTTCAGTTAGGTGTGATTTTTAATGACAGATTACTCCGCTGGGGGTTTGAAAAAAATTCCTACTGCGGATTAATCCTTTGTCCTTTGTTCATACAATGATGCATTAGAAACAGAGACAACCCACGGAATGGATTTACCACAACGGGGGGTTAATTTAAAGCCACACAACCGAGCCATACAGTATAGGGGGATTTCAAATAAATTGGCACGGATCGAAGTTGCAAAAATCCGTAGAAGGATTTTGCAGGGAAAGCCCGGGAAATTCTGAAAAACTGAATTCGACAGTTCCACCCATCCCTACTCCCTACCAACCGAGCCCCTGCAGAGGCCAACCTGTTATATTGACTTATAGCGGACACAAAAAAACATTTATTTAAAGTATATCGTTATAAACCTAGCAATAAACTGTTACATGTTTGATGATGTTGTCAGAATAAAAGATTAATAATTACTTTATGTTTATACCTGCTGTATAAGTTTAATGAGTTGCAATGTAGTTTATGATAAGGTGCTGCAACTGGTAAACAAATAACGAGTATGCGTGAGAACGTGCGTGTTTTTTTTTAAGAGGGGCAAAATGTAATGTCCTAAAAGAGCCAAAAACTTTGCAAGAGCTGAGCGGCTGCTCATGGGACCTTCGGAGGAGCTGCCAGCGCCGGGGCTTATGGATGACATTCGGGATTTGAAGGTGGAAGTTGTAGGAGAAGAGGGAGTTAGGCAGGGGACTCGGATAGAGAGATGTATAAATTGACATAACTGTAAGGAGCTGTCAATAAATTGTTTAAATTGCCACGTTGTACTACGTTTTCCTCCAGACTCTCCTTTAGGAATTATGGTGAAGGTGCCCTGCTTATTATTTTGAGAATTGTATTAGAATTCTGGAACCGTGAAAGAGGGGACACTACAGTAATACTAAAGGGGTACTCCCACTAAGAGATGTAGCATGGTTTCTATTAGACCGCTACACCCTGGTCTAGTGCGGCTTCTGTCACTTATATTCTTATGCTGGACACTTTTCCGCACATACAACAGAGAAAGCAAACCATTTTGTGGCTCTCATTTTAAGGCACTCTTGGAGTCGTTCAAACTTCTTCGTGCCTCTCCCAGTGTAAGGACCCACACGTAGGGACTGCGTCATTCTATGCAGGCCCTCGGTAGACAGCTATACTGACTACACCACCTGACGTCCCACGGCCTATAGAAAGGCACATCATGTCCTCAAGTGCTTCACAACAAGCTTGCTACCCTTGTGGTAGGTTCTCTGTTTCACTGCTGCTTGGAAGATACCCAGACTTGCTGCTGGCTCTTGCGAAATGCTTGCATCGATTCCGGCTTGTCCTATTACTCTGCTGCTTACTCCCTGCTCTGACTGTTCACTTGATCTACCAATCTTCTGTTTACCACCTACCCTGACCTGGGATCGCCTGAGTAAACAATCGGCCTGCTCCTTCTTGAACTCTCTGCCTACATCGCACCGCGAATTTGGTCTCCTGGTTCCAGCTACCAATGAGCGTCCCTGTTCTCCTTTGAAACTTGACAGTTTGTGAAGCCAAGAAAGAAGACTCCGTCCACCTGGAGAGATATAAGTGAAATAAAAAAAGAGTGCAAATTGTGCACTGTATATTCAATATACTGTATCAAAATAATCAAATCGTCAAATAGTCAAATATGTGAAATAAAACATAGAAGGTGAACATGTAAAATGTATATATCGTCCCTAAGGGTCCTTATGCAGCTCATGGAATACAACTAACAGAGGGTAAAGGGGGCAAAAAATATATAAATTAGGTGCACAATATAATGAAATAAAAAATCCTACTCACAAGAAGTGGGTAAGATTCAAAGACAATATGAGTCCTAAAGTCAACTTGGAATGGCATGAGGATGTCTGGCAGATACTCATTCACAGACAGCGCATGAAAAGTCAAAATACAAGGAAAAGGCGTAGTGTCAAACTGGATTACATGAAAACCGGAAGCTGTACAAGTTACACTCACAATTAGCCCAAAGGGCATGCGCAGATAGACCACAGCGGGTCTCGCATGAAGAAACCATTCCAGGCATTGTGTCTGGTCTCTGGAGGCTGGAGTCCCAGTTTCGGTGTGAGACACGTCTGTCCGTGACGTCTGCGCTGCAGTCGGGTCTCGGTCCTTCTTCCTCTCCTCAGGCACCGATTTTCCCAAGCGGAGGCTCAATAGAAAGTCTTCAAGTATTAGAATGGCCTTATTCTAATTAAGAGGCTATTCCGTGTTAAAAAAAAAGGGGGATTAAAATATCAGTTATCTTGAAAAATTCTGCCGTAAGTCCATCAGAGCCGGGTGTCTTATTTGGGGCCATCGACTTAATGGCTGCCGCTATTTATGACGGAGGTGGGAGAGGTGAGAGCTTCTTGCTCATTTATTTCTAACTGAGGAACTGTCTCAGGAAACCACCTATGAGGTCCTCCGCATCTTCACCAAGGGTGTTAATTAAAAAAAAAACATTAAAGGCGGTTAGAAATTTGGAGGGTTCTTTAACTCTCTCTCCTTCCTATCTCTGAACTTCTGAGATGAGCCTATTCTGTCTTTTCTTCTTATCATCATTTATTTTTTTAAGTAAAAGCACGCCTCCTCTTAAGGGGATACGCAATACTTTACAGTCAGTTTAAGAACAAAGTAAAATTATATGCAATTAATTTGATAGACAAGAAAAGCCAGAAGGAAATAATGAGTCTTACACCGAGCAAGAAACAGTGGGAACGTTGATATACGCCTGAGCCCTGGTGAGTTCCAGACCTCTGAAGCTGCACATGAGAAGGCACGACCACCCAGCGCAGGATGCAGAGAGGCAGACCCCACTTGAGGACCCGAGATTATGGCCAGTACCTCCCTGAGGCATTAAACGAGACAGGAGATAGGCAGGCCCCTGGCCTTGCAAGGTATTAAAGGCCCTTACGGCCAACATGAAACAAACCCGGAAGATCACTGGAAACCGGAGCAGATCGGGCAGGATGGGATTAATATGCTCACAAGCGAGAAACACCTCAGCATCCGAGCAGCAGCGTTCTGCACAAGCTGGAGCCTCCACATTAGATACATCAGTTGTCTTGCATATAAGGCATTCCCATCATCCAACCGCGCCAACACAAAGGCATGGGGCAGTGACTCAAAGTCTATAGACGACAGGAGTGGACGCAAACTCTGAAGAAGCCTCAGATAAGAACCTGAGTCTTAACAACGGAGTATCCTTGGGCTCGCATGTTGAGACTCTGGTCAGAGAGGATGCCGAGGTTACGAATCTGGGACATGGCAGCGGCTGTACCCCATTGAATAGGAGCAGCTTGCAAACCCCCTGTCCCATACTCAGGTGTCTTGCCCAACCTTAGTGTTTAAAGGGATTAGTGCTATAGCTGTCTATGGAGTCACAATTATTACCATGCATAAGGGATCGCAAATGATTATATTGCATTTCCCGTATTTCAGTCTTTAGCATTGAGATATATTCTTGGGGTGGCAGTTTATTTGATTGGATGCCTGAAAAAAACAGGACAGGTCTATTAAGACCATTCTCCCTCCACTGCAGCGGCAAATGAGAATGTTCACAGGTAGTGTTAGGACCTGCACACTGGTCATGCCGTGACATGGCTGCAGGCTTATAACGCTTTGGCCAAAGGGTTTAACTAAATGACCCTTACTCATGAGAATACGAACAGTGAAGTATTTAACTGTGTATTCTGTCACATTGGATGTAGCATTGGGTAGTTTTGTCTTTTGTTGTTTACATTTGGCCACACTCAGTAGCACTTCTTTTGACACACACACATATATATATATATACACTAGCTGATATACCCGGTGTTGCCCGGGCGTGGAAGGGCAGGGGGCATGGAGTGGAAGGGCGGGGGGGGCCAAGGGGCGTGGAAGGGCGGGGAGGGCAAAGGGCAGGGGGGCAAAGGGGCGTGGAAGGGCGGGGAGGGCAAAGGGCAGGGGGGCAAAGGGTACGGAGGGGTGGGGGGGGCAAAGGGCAGGGAGGGGCAGGGGTGCCAAAGGGCAGGGAGGGGCGGGGGTGCCAAAGGGCAGGGAGGGGCGGGGGTGCCAAAGGGCAGGGAGGGGCGGGGTGCCAAAGGGCAGGGAAGGGCAGGGGTGCCAAAAGGCAGGGAGGGACGGGGGTGCCAAAGGGCAGGGAGGGGGGCGGGGGGGCCAAAGGGCAGGGAGGCCAAAGGGCAGGGAGGGGCGGGGGGGCCAAAGGGCAGGGAGGGGCGGGTGTCCAAAGGGCAGGGAGGGGCAGGGGGCCAAAGGGCAGGGAGGGGCAGGGGGGCCAAAGGGCAGGGGGGGCCAAAGGGCATGGAGGGGCAGGGGGGGCCAAAAGGCAGGCAGGGGCAGGGGGGCCAAAGGGCAGGGAGGGGTGGGGGGGGGCCAAAGGGCAGAGAGGGGCAGGGGGGCCAAAGGGCAGGGCAGGGGGGCCAAAGGGCAGGGAGGGGCGGGGGGGCCAAAGGGCAGGGAGGGGCGGGGGGGCCAAAGGGCAGGGAGGGGCAGGGCGGTCTAAGGGCAGGGAGGGGCGGGGGGGTCTAAGGGCAGGGAGGGGCAGGGGGCTAAGGGCAGGGGGGCAAGAGGGGAGGGACGGGGGCAGGGAGCGAGGGGGGCAGGGAGGGAGGGGGGCAAAGGGCAGGGGGGGCAAGAGGGCAGGGAGGGAGGGGGACAAAGGGCAGGGGGGGCAAGAGGGCAGGGAGGGAGGGGGCAAATGGCAGGGGGGGCAAGAGGGTAGGGAGGGGGCAAGAGGGTAGGGAGGGGGCAAGAGGGCAGGGAGGGAGGGGGGCAAGAGGCCAATGGGCAGGGAGGGGCGGGGGGGCCAAAGGGCAGGGAGGGGCGGGGGGGGGGGCAAAAGGCAGGGAGGGGCTGGGGGGGCCAAAGGGCAGGGAGGGGCTGGGGGGGCCAAAGGGCAGGGAGGGGCTGGGGGGCCAAAGGGCAGGGAGGGGCGGGGGGGCTAAGGGCAAGGAGGGGCAAGAGGGCGGGGGGCAGGGAGGCAAGAGGGCAGGGGGGCAAGAGGGCAGAGGGGGGCAGGGAGGGAGGCAGGGAGGGAGGGGGGCAGGGAGGGAGGGAGGGGGGCAGGGAGGGAGGGAGGGGGGCAAGAGGGCAGGGGAGGCAAGAGGGCAGGGGAGGCAAGAGGGCAGGGAGGGAGGGGGCAAGAGAGCAGGGAGGGAGGGGGGCAAGAGGGCAGGGAGGGGGGGCAAAGGGCAGGGGGGCAAGAGGGCAGGGAGGGAGCGGGGCAAGAGGGCAGGGAGGGAGGGGGGCAAGAGGCCAAAGGGCAGGGGGGCAAAGGGCAGGGGGGGCAAAGGGCAGGGTGGCAAAGGGCAGGGAGGGCAGGGGTCAAAGGGCAGGGGGAGGGAGGACAGGGGGAGGGAGGGCAGGGGGAGGGAGGGCAGGGGGCAAAGGGCAGGGGGAGGGCAGGGGGCAAAGGGCATTGGGAGGGAGGGCAGGGGGGAGGGAGGGCAGGGGGCAAAGGGCATTAGGAGGGAGGGCAGGGGGCAAATGGCATTTGGAGGGAGGGCAGGGGAGGCAACGGGCATTAGGAGGGAGGGCAGGGGGGGCAAAGGGCATTGGGAGGAAGGGCAGGGGGCAAAGGGCAGGGGAGGGAGGGCAGGGGGGGCAAAGGGCATTGGGAGGGAGGGCAGGGGGCAAAGGGCAGGGGAGGGAGGGCAGGGGGGCAAAGGGCATTAGGAGGGAGGGCAGGGGGGGCAAAGGGCATTGGGAGGGAGGGCAGGGGGCAAAGGGCATTGGGAGGGAGGGCAGGGGGCAAAGGGCAGGGGAGGGCAGGGGGAGGGAGGGCAGGGGGCAAAGGGCAGGGGGGGCAAAGGGCATTAGGAGGGAGGGCAGGGGGGGCAAAGGGAATTGGGAGGGAGGGCAGTGGTGGCAAAGGGCAGGGGGAGGGAGGGCAGGGGGGGCAAAGGGCAGGGGGAGGGAGGGCAGGGGGAGGGAGGGCAGGGGGGGCAAAGGGCAGGGGGGCAAAGGGCAGGGTGAGTCAGGGATGCGTTAAATAACCCATTCCCCTGCGTTTCCTCACCTTGCACACGGCCGCGCTCCTCTTCATCCTCGGGCTCCTCCGCGGAGAGGCTGAGACGCTCCGGTGAGGAGGTGCTGCGCCTCCCGCGGGGAGAGGCGGAGACAGCCGGAGGAGAGGCGGAGACAGCCGGAGGAGAGGCCTCTGGGACGGGGAGCGGCCTGTGTGAGGGGAGCGCCGCGTGCTCTGTGTGTGTGTGGGGGGGGGAGCGCCGGGGGGGGAGCACCGGGGCGGGAGCGCCGGGTGAGAGGAGAGCCGCGTGCTCTGTGTGTGTGGGGGGGGGGGGGGTGAGCGGGGGTGGGAGAGGTGAGCGGGGGGGGTGAGCGGGGGGGGGGTGAGCGGGGGGTGGGGGGGTGAGCGCCGGGTGAGGGAGTGGCCTATGGGTGGTGAGAGCCGTGGGGAGGTGAGAGTCCCCCGCTGTGTCCCGGGCGCTCGCTCCGCTCCCTCGCTGACTGTAGCGGCGCTGGGGGGGGGGAGGGGAAAGCGCGGGAAAGCGGGAGACCCGGGGAGAGGAGGAGGTGCGCGCGGGTCCCGATGAGCGGTGTGTGTGTGTGTGTGTGTGTGTGTGTGTGGGTGTGTGTGTGTCGTCACTCCGCCTCAGGCCAATGAGAGGTGTGCGGGGGCGGGCGGGCCAAGTCCAATGGGATTGCCGCTAGGGACACAGGGAGGGACACAGGGAGACACATACAGACAGACAGACAGGCAACGACACATAGGACACTTTGAGAAATATATAGTAGATATATTTATATTGTGGGCTCTTCATTCATTTATATTTACATACATACATACACACACACACTCACTCTTACATCACTAACATTCAGGGACCATTTAACACCTCAAGCCATAAATCGCATCTACACACAGGAGAGGGATATACACAGATAACATTCCAAGAGACCGTGTGCTTTTCCTCATTCTCCGTGATCTCCACCCAGGTTTGTTGAAGTGGTTGAAAACCCTTTTTTGATTTGGCGTCTATCAATGACAGCATTAATGTTCTTAGCGTTAGATTTATCCGTTATTTTTTATGTTTCCTATTCTTTGCCTTGCAGATTTCCTAAGAAACATTACCGCCTGGTCCTCCTTCCCCTTTCATGCTGGGTTCCATGTAGGGATAGATTCTTGTTCCCAGCATTTTGGTCTAAAGTGCTTTGTTCCTGGGTTTGTCTCAAGATGAGCTGCTGCTGCTCTTATGTAGGGTGAATCTGCTTTGATAGGCCTGAGGTCCCAGGCTGATGATCTGATGTTCTTTCCATAACATTTTTTTAATGTACTGACCATTCCTAATCTGAGAGACTAAGGGAGTGAAATACTGAGCACAGTTTGTTAAATGGATTGCAAGATTTCCTCAATAGGGCGAGCCCCGTGAGTCACGTCGCCCAGTTGCTTTTTCAAATTTACAGGTCTTTCTTCCTTCTCTTCTGAAGGTTCGTGTGGACCGTCCTCAGCCACCAGGAGCCGATTGTGCTGGGCTTTAGGATGCATTCTATATGAATGTCCTAACTTAGCACAGAAATTGCACCCGATACTATTGCTGCGGTGCTGAACCACATCCTTGGATAGGCTGCATCTGACTTTGTCACAACCCGAGGAGAAAAAATTTCAGGAGCCACATTTAAAACAGGACGTGTTCCCACAAGCAAACCGCGGCCGGCACTGCGCCGCCACAACACCTCGCTTCAGGGCGCCTTGCAGCTTGACATTTCGCTGCGGGCGCACCGGCGTGGCCAAATGTCTTGCTCCTCGCACTATTTTTAAACATCCCGCCACTCCGACGCGTCATCTTTAAATGTCCAGTGTGCCTGCCACTCCGAGGGGTGCGGGGGACATTTAAAGATGGTGCATCAGAAGCAGCGAGACATTTCAGCATCGCGGGACATTTTGGGCGCACCGGGAGCACAGGACATCACTCTTGCGCGTCGAAGTCAGGTGGCGAGTTTCACTGCGGCGAGGTGTTGGTGCGGACAAATATCCCATCCCGATACTGAACCCCTGGTGGGAGCACCGGCACGCCCCCTCTCAGCGAGGCTCACCTCTAATACTGACTACAGAGTATCAGGGATGGGGGACACACACTCTTGGGTTTCTATTTAATGTAGGATAACCTCCTGACTGCAGATTATCAGGGGCAGGCTCACACAGTCCTGGATTTATATCTAATGTAGGGTACTTTTTATTTGGCACGGTGCCCCCCTGACTGTGCCAGATGTACCTGCGATTACCTCACGGCGCTCTCATTATCCTATAATAAACTTATATAACCATATAATCAATCTCTGTAATTATCCCACCAGCCCCAGCGCACACAATTAACCCCGGGACCCTGACCAGGGCAGGGCCCGTCGGCACAAAAAAACAACTGCTCGGAGAGGAGATAGTCTGCAGGGCTCTGTGTGTATATATACACAGATAGATATAGATATGCATACATTGTGATGTGTTTCAGTGCCTGCGTGCTGAGGTCAGAGCGGGATACTATCCCGGAAGACATGCTTCTTATCTGAGAGTATTGTACTAAAGTCATATACTGATGCTATTACATTATACCTTATCAGGGACACATCTGGGACATCACATGTCACTGGGGATACAACCACGATAAAAGGTCAGCACCGGGGAGTGTGGACAGTACACCCTGCTGACAGAGACCTGTTTAATGGGTGTTTGTGTGTTTCATGTTGTGGGTGTGTGTGTGTTGCATTTTGTGTGTGAGGGGGGGGGGGGATTGTGTGGGTATTGGGGGGGGGATTTGTATGGGTATCGGGGGGAGTGTGTGTGTATGGGGAGAGGGAGGAATAAGTGTGAGGAGGGGGTGTTGAGGAAGCGGGATTGTGTGAGAGGGGGTAATTAAGTGAATAAGCAGAGAGATGGGGTTGGAAGGAGGTAGGAGGGGGAGAGTGAGAGAAATACATCGGGAGAGGGGGGAATAGAGGCGGTGGCTCGTGAGGAGCTGTGAAGGGGGGGGGGGGTTTCGCAAGGCCACTGACACGTGGGGAGGCCACGGTCAAAACGCTAGTCCTGAGCCCCGGAAAAATCTTTCGCCGGCTCTACCTCTTCGGTACGTCAATCGAAAAAAAGTCCATAGAACAAAAGCAGATCAGCTGGCTCTTAATGTCCAAATTAACAAAATCCGAGTTTACAAATATCCAGTCTCTGGCCAGCGCAACAAGATGAAATACCCCCACATCTGGGAAGTCCAAGACCTCCTTCTTCTCCAAGTGATTGTGTTCTGGCAATATGAGCTTTGTGGTTCCGGTTATGCCTAATAACATTTGTGAAATATCTATGTACTTTGGAAATACCCTTCTTCCGTAGAGCCAGGGGTAGTGTTTGTATTAAATAAGGAAGTCTGTGGAAATAAATAATTTTAATTAAAGCAACTCTTCCCGACAACGATAGTGGTCATTTCATCCACGCAGAGCTTTCTCTCGATTGTAGCTATGATTGGAATATAATTAAAGTTCGTATCATTTTTATAGATTTAAAGGAGAATGGATGCCAATGGTGTGTATTTAGGCAATCTGAATTCATTCCTTGTAGCAACCTGATTGTTGTAATTGGAAATGATTACTAATAGTAACCATGAGGGTTAAATGAGTGTGATCAACTGCAAAAAAAAAAGCCTATATCAATTGCAATATCAATATTACTGGTACAGCCTGATTAGTCACTTGCTGAAATATGCCACTCAACCAATGCAGAAATAAATACCCCCCCAGGGAAGGACAGGGATCCTGATAACATTCAATCTGTTCCTACAACAAGATCGCTACATCAGCTGTTTCCCTAGGAGTTCCGGGAAAGAATGCTGCCCCAGATCTCCTGCACTCTCACAGATGCGACCATCGGTAGTGACGTCTGACTACTGAATACCCAACATGCATGATTTGCCACCTAGTGGCTTCATCAGGGGTGCGATCAGGAGTGTTCTGACCAAGTTACTGTATTGCCCATTAGCTTTAACAATTATATACAGTATCTAAAAGTTGAGTCTTAACTAAGTTACTATCTTGCCATTCATCACTTTGGGCAGAGTCTGCCTCCTATTGAGCCACTGACACAATCAGACACTGCTGGAATTAATTAGGTCTGTATTATAGTAAGCGCGTGCGCACGTGCGTCAATGACACATACCCGCCTCCCTATGACAGTGTATCTAGTGCAGGTGCGCGCACGGCAGAGAGCGTTGGCACGGAAGAGGGCGTTGGCGCGGCAGAGAGCGTTGGCACGGAAGAGGGCGTTGGCGCGGCAGAGAGCGTTGGCGCGGCAGCCGTGTGGAAAGATAAAGAAATGTGTCTTTACGAGTGGCTGCCGTGCCACGTGACACTGTGAGCCAATCACAGTGAGACAGGTAAAAAAAAACCAGCCTTGTGATACCATGGCCACGCCTCCTAGTCACGCGCATCATCGTTTGGCCTATATACACAACGCTTGCGCCACGTGCACGCGCAACGTCATGCGCGCAAGCGCTAACTATAATACAGGCCTTAGGCTGCGCTTGTAGTGCCGGCGACGCAACATCGCGGCAAAACAAATGCATTGTCGCCGGCGCTTACAGTGCACACGAAAGCGACGCTACCAGAAATCTGGTAGTCACTGATATTTGATTCTTTCGGCGACGGTCTCCCCTTGCGGCCAATCAGGAGCTTCTCCGCCCCTCTGCCTTCCCCTTTTACGACGTCAGCCAGCGACGTCGCCTAAACTTCAAACACAACTCATCGCAATGGCGACGTCATCGGTCGCGTCGCCAGCTGTAGAAGCGCAGCCTTACACAGGCAGTGTGGGCTGAATATAGGATTTTTTCAGTTAGTTTGGCAGAGAATCCCCACTTTCATCACATACCCGCTTTCTGCAGACATATGGCAACTTCTTTCCGCTCCCTGCGCCTTCGTACAGTGTGGAAAGTTCATTGCATAGCTGTATCCCCACTCCATCATGCTCTATACTGTTGGCATTTCTAGCTTTTTGCACGATTAGTACTTGGTCTGTGGAGAGGTGCAGCTTTATTACCGCGTCTCTCGGGGGGGGGGTGGAGGGGGGGGGGGTTCTGTTGGTTTTGATCTTGGTCTGAGGGCCCTGTGCGCTCTGTCCATCCTCCACAAGTATGCAGTGGGTTTGTCACCTGGGAGAACATCTTCTGCAGTTAGGGTTCTAGCTCCCCGTTATCAGGGTCTTCAATCTGATGGAGCATGTTCTGCATAGTCTCCTCGTTCTTTTGTTTTGTGGGACACATACTCCTGGGCCTCTGATGTTGTTCTCGCCTCCATCTGCAATTCATCCACTCCCCCAGCGTGCGAGCCTACATCTTTTTTAATTTCGGACACTACTTGTTTGACCATTTGCTTAATGTCCATTAGATTTTTAACGTCGTCTTCAGTAGACAGATTAGCCATGTCGGCCTCTGTGGCGGACTCTGCCTGATCTTCTGCAATTTCTGCCTGTCCCTGGGGGAACAAGATGGCGCTCGCGACCCGTCCGCTCCCCATCGCGGCGGTCTCATCTTTGATCGCCGTTAGAACTATGGTAGCTATGTGATTTTTATTTTCTTTCTGGGCATCCTGGGTAACTTTGGGGTTTTAAGCTATGCTTGTTTTTGGGATGCATTGTGGTTTTAAGCTTTGTAAGTCTATCTTTTATCCCCTGCCTGCACAGAGCTCTAGCTTTAGGCAGCCATCTTGTCTGCTGCGGGCCACGCACCTCGCACCTCACCCGACAGTGATGTGTTTAGTGGGTTCAAGGGTCAGTCCCATGTAGGAGCAAAGGGACCTAATGACAGGGACTTGTTTAGTGGGTAAATCATTGATATTATCCTACATAAAAAGAGCAGTAGAAATGTATTATACAGTATAAAATGGTATCATTTATTTGATTGGCAACAAAGCATTTTATATACATATATATATATAGATAGATTATACATATCATACATACATCGTACACACACACACACACACACACACACACACACACCTTTATTCTCTGCCCCTCACTCTCAGCTGTGGGTGAGATGTGACCCTGGAGAGGACTGGGCCACGTGTCCGTGAGAGATGGGTGTCTCACAGGGCTGGGGGATGCTGGGTCTTCCTTCTGCCTCCGGCGGGCGTCTTGCGAACTCGATGACCAGTGGGCGGCCCTGGAGCCGGAACCCCAAGAGGAGCTGGAGAGCGGAGCGGGCGAGCTGGGTGTCTGAGAGAAACAGGGATGCCCGTCACACCCCAAAATGACATTGAGACCAATATAAACACAAACACCACCCCCAAATCACCCAGAGACAGGCCCATGGCACCTGAAGATCATCCAGACGCCCATCACACCACAAAATCCCCCAGAGACACGCTCGTCACCAAAAATTGATCTGATACGTGCCAGTTATACCCTAAAATCAACCAGACTCACCCGTCACACCAAAATCACCCAGACTCGCTCATCACATTACAAAATCCCCCAGAGACACGCTCGTCACACTCCAGACACACCCATCACACCACACCACATATACCCCAAATCATGCACACACGCCCGTTACACCCCAAAATCTCACACACACCTGTCACATCCCCAAATCACCCAGACACCCCCGTCACACCCAATGCAAAGAGACATGCCCATCACACCCCAACTCAACCTGAGAGCCCAGCATCTCCCTTAATACACCCTCCCATTGTCCCACTTTCACCCCAAACTGACCCTAGTACCTTCACATTTTCCCCACTTCCACCCACAATTTACCCAAATACCACCCCAAAACCACATCCATTATCCAGCGTATTCTCAGAATCCCACTGGGGGACATTTTCAACCTTCTATTGGGGGCAGTTCTTGGCATTAAGCAACCCCAAATGGGCAGTTCTCATCATAACAGACCCAATGGGGCAATTGTTGCGAGTATGTATGTACATGTTTATGTAGGGCCTCCCATGTACATAGCGCTTTACAGCAGGAATACATCCGAACATACAAACATAATGGGAATAAGTGCTTCATACGCACTGTAAAAGTAAACATTAGAAAAAGGAGCCCCTGTCCGAAGAGCTTATAATCTAAGTGGTAAATAGGGAGAACTTAGAGACAGGAGGAGGGCGTTCTGGTAACTGCGGCTGCAAGGGCCACGGTCAGTGTATGAGATGTATAGTATCAGCCACGGAGCTACTCATACTCTTCGGTAAAGAGGTGTTTTCAGATGGTGGATAGAGAAGGTGCTAGTCGGGTATTGAGGGGAAGGGCATTCCAGAGGTGCGGGGCAGTCAGTGAGAAAGGTTTAAGGCGGGAGAGGGCTTTAGATACAAAGGGGGTAAACAGAAGACATCCTTGAGCAGAACGCAAGAGTTGGGATGGTGCATAGCGAGAAATTAGGGCTGAGATGTAAGGAGGAGCAGAAGAATGAATAGCCTCATTGGACGAACCGGTCACGCGACCCAGCCGTCGGAGGACAGAAAGAAGGAGAGCCAGAATTCAAGGTCAGAGAGAAAGACAGAAGGGGGATGAGTAGAGGTAGGTGGGCGATAGATGACCAGCACGTGGAGAAGGAGAGGAGAAAAAAAGCTGGACAGTGTGAGGCTCAAAGCAAGGAAAAGTAGGAGAGGGAGGTATAGGAAGGGTTCGGTACCGGCAGATTGAGGAGAGGAGAGCCCCACGCCTCCACCCCTGCCATCAGGGCACGGAGTGTGGGAGAAAGAAAGGCCACCATAAGAGAGGGCAGCTTCCAGAGCAGAGTCAGACTGAGTGAGCCAGGTCTCAGTTATAGCAAATAGGAGCAGAGAGTGAGAGAGAAAGAAGTCATGCACAGAGAGGAACTTGTTAGAGAGGGAGCGAGCATCCCAAAAGGCAGAGGAGAAAGAGAGAGGTTGACGGGATGGGTCTACACCACAAGGAGGACAAGTTGAACGTGGGAGACGAGGACGAGAGCATGTAGAAATACGGCAGTGAGCAGGATTGGGAGAGAGATCGCAGCAGCAAGAAGGAGAAGCATGGATAGAAAGAAAATGTGCAAGGATTTGTAGGGGTGTGTTTTAGTGCAGGGGGAGTAGTATCAGAGTAGTATCTAAGGGCGCAGATAGGAAAGGAGTTCATGTGAACTGAGGAGTAGAACAGGAAGGGCGATGGAGATATATGAATAGAGTCACAGGAATAATGAGGCTGGTAGAAAGAAACGTGTAGTTTGGAAAGAAAAGAGGTCAGAGCAAATATAAATAGTAGATGAGGCCTGGCAGGGGTGGGAGTGCATGTTTAGTGTTGAGAGCTGTGTGAGGGCCGAGCACTGAGGATGAGGTTTGGGTAAGTGGTTATCCCATTGTCAGGGCAGCTAGTTGCATTATATACACCCCAATGAATGGGAATTAGTGGCATTAAATACCCCAGTGCAGTCGTAGCATAATACCCCAAGCTGTGCAGTTACATATACCCCCACGCAGGGGCAGTTAGCAGCATTATTTATAGCCCCATTGCGCAGTTAGCAACATTATATATACCCCCACACGGGGGCAGTTGGCAGCATTATTTATAGCCCCATGGGGCAGTTAGCTCCCTCACCGTGCAGGGTGATGAATGCCTGCCCCCTGAGCCGGCCGGTTAAAATTCTGTACTGGATTGGGGGAGTAGGGGGGGTGGGCTGGAACCGAGAGAAGAGAGCGACCAGGTCACCTAGAGACACCCGCGGGGAGAGATTACTGACACGGAGCACCTGAAAGAGAGAGGTGGAAGTGAGAAAGCGAGAGAGAGGCGAGATAGAGAGGCGGGGGGGAGGAGGAGAGAGTGGCAGGGGGGAGGAGAGACGGAAGGGCGGGGGAGAGACGGAAGGGCGGGGGAGAGACGGAAGGGCGGGGGAGAGACGGAAGGGCGGGGGGACAGACGGAAGGGCGGGGGACAGACGGAAGGGCGGGGGACAGACGGAAGGGCGGGGGAGAGACGGAAGGGCGGGGGAGAGACGGAAGGGCGGGGGAGAGACGGAAGGGCGGGGGAGAGACGGAAGGGCGGGGGAGAGACGGAAGGGCGGGGGAGAGACGGAAGGGCGGGGGAGAGACGGAAGGGCGGGGGAGAGACGGAAGGGGGGCAAACAGGAAACAGGAGGTGGCTGTGAGAGGGGAGTGTGCGGATGTCTCACCGCACTGGGCTCCCCCGCTCTGTAATCCCTGCACCGCGCCAGGCTGCGAATCTCCTCCAGTGACGCCCGATTCTGCAAGATCTCTTCCTCTGAGACAGACACTACTGCCTCCCTCACTGACCCCACCCGCCCTCCGCTGCCCAGTGATGCCAGGGTGCGGCCTGCGGGCAGAGTGAGACACAGCCGTTCTTCCTGGTAGGGCAGCACACGGCTCCTCTTCTCCAGGGCAGACAGCGTCTGTGCCAGGCTCCCATCCTTTATGCCTGTGGGCGTCTCTGCCAGCCTCCCCTCTTCTGTGCCTGCAGGCGCCTGTGCCAGGCTTCTCTCTGTGGTTGCTGGCACCACCTGTGCCAGTCTCCTCTTCTCCATGCTTGCGGACAGCGTCTGTGCCAAGCTGCCCTCATTTGTGTTCAGTGGCAACGTCTGTGCCAGGGTCTCCTCTCCTATGGCCACCGTATGTATCGGACTCCACTCCTCTGTGCCCGTTGGCAGCATATGCGCCAAGTTCCCCTCCTCTGTGCCTGCAGGCAGCGTCGGCGCCAGGCTGCCCTCCTCACCTGGAAGAGAGACACTCCGTTGGTGACCGTTTCCCGCCGCCGTGCCTCTGTCCCGCGCAGCCCGCGGCGGGCGTTACCTTGGTGATAGAGCGCTCGTAGGAAGCCGTGCCGGTCGGTGCCCTGGAACAGAGCGCGCTCTATCTCCATCTGCCGGCGGTTGAGCCGTTTGCTGCCTGCGAAGCGCTGAGGCAGAGCTAGGACCCGCCGACGCTCCGCAACCTTCTCCTGCAGAGCGGCGAGGCGACGGCAAACAGCGTCCGGGGCGGCCTGCGTGGGAGAGTAACACACTGCAGAGCACATCAACCACGCACAGAGGCCTCCCACACGCACAGGCAGCGCCGACCTTCCTCTCTCTCTCTCTCACACACACAACGGCATACTCCCTCCCCCTCACACACAGCGGCGGCCTTCCCAACACACACACAGGCAGCGCCGACCTTCCTCTCTCACACACACACACACACACACACACACACACACACACACACACACACACACACACACACACGCACACACACCAGCAGCCTCCCTCTCTCTCACACACACACAGCAGCAGCAGCCTCCCTCTCTCTCTCACACACACACAGCAGCAGCAGCCTCCCTCTCTCTCACACACACACAGCAGCAGCAGCCTCCCTCTCTCACACACACACACACACACACACACACACACACAAACACACACAAACACACACAAACACACACAAACAGCAGCAGCCTCCCGCTCTCTCACATACACACACACACAGCAGCAGCCTCCCTCTCTCTCACATACACACACAGCAGCAGCCTCCCTCTCTCTCACATACACACACACACACACACAGCAGCAGCCTCACACACACACACACACACACACACACACACACACACACACACACACACACACACAGTAGCAGCCTCTCACACAAATTGAGCAAGAAGAAAATCGGCCTCTGCTCAGCCTTATTATCGCTGAGGGGTGCAAAACTGGGATAAGATAAGTACTCAAAGGAGGAAAAGATCCCTATATTGCAAGCACTCAACCTCTAGTGATTGGAAATATAATTATAAAACTAGTAAGAGATGGATGTCCATCACCACTAATCAAAATAATATTAAGCGTTTATTAATTATGTAGAAACAATAGAAACAATGTTAAAACCTATAACTAATAGCGCTTGCTGATAGTTTCAAATTTAGGGTCTGGAATAATTCCCTATATCACTCTTACATCAGTAGTTCAATGCTCCAGAAAACCAGGGTAGATATAACCCTTTGTCAGAACCTGACAAAGCATTACAATATGCGAAACGCGTAGTGCAAGCTAGGAGGTTGAGCTTTTTGATCACAGACGGCCACCATAGTTCCTCCGAGCACTTTGGACCCAGTCCTGTCGACCGGACGCAGGACCAGGAGCGCACGGTGTCTAAGTGCTGGAGACGACTGCGTGTACCGGAGGCGTTTTTCACTTGAGTAACTTGTTAATTTAAACCAATAAATTGTATTTTTACACTGCCTCTGCGGCTGCCATCCTTAATATTTGTATGGGGCCAATCGTGAGTGGAGGACGCCGGGTGTTGGGGTTTATATAAAACTAACAACGAACAGGACAAGTCGTTAGCTGAGGGAAGGAGTCATTCCAACATACAGAGAACCCATTTTGTGATCGAGCATCACACATGGCCTTGTGAGTACAGAGAATTCAGTTTTATTATATAGCCACATCACCCTGAGAAAGCTTCTCTCATTTCATTGCATTAGTGCAAAACTGTTACTGGCATCACTGGGCATCTCTAATTTTCTTTCTCTTCCGCTCCCCTCCCTCTGTTTTCTATTGTGTTACGAGGATCGCGGGAAGATCCACTTGGGGTTGAGCAGCACCAAACAATTGGGCCAGAATTATATCATTTGCCCTTTTTTCTGTACACATATTTTAACATTTTGTTCATTAGGCACATTCATTTTAATTACTGTTAGAGGGAGCGGCCCCAGTTATCCTACACCATACTTTACGTTCCCCCTCACCTTGCCTGCAGACTCCGGGTCTCTCCATAGCTGGATTTCGGGGTCACTGAGCCCCAGTTCCCGCAAGGCGTCTCTCTCGCCTTCTCTCTCCTGCAGATCACGGAACTGGTATAGTGTCAGCGTGCCGGCCGCCCGTTCCCCAAACGGCTGGTACACGACTCCGGGCGCAAATCGGGCGCGCTTAGAGACACAGCTAATACACGGGAGAGAGCATCAGCTCTTGGGTCAAGCCCTAATAACAGACATGCTGCCCTTTTTGCATGGGGCTCAATAACTAACAAGCCGACAGGCGCAGACGAGGTGCGCCTATACCCAATTTATTTAAATGAGCACAGCTTGGGCGTACACAAGCGGACATGTAACAGCTTCATGGATTACTGTCTGTTCTTTAATTATGCGCCAACGTGCCCTATTCAACCATATTTTCATTTATACACTGCGCAGTATTAAGGGCGTTACGTGATCTATTCATTTGGACGGATTCCAGTCATGCTGAAAACCTTAATTACACAATTTAAATTAAAACAGAATTATGTGCAAATATTATTTATAAATTACAGTTAGCAAATATCAATGATTAGTGTCATATTATTTATAACTAATGTTATAATGAAGCAGATTATCTATAAACTGATAATGAACATGGTGCGCTGTATATAATGATGGTGAGCATCTATACATTGATAGTAAACATGGTGCGCTGTATAATGACGCGGAGTATCTATACACTGAATGAACACGCCAAGCTGTATAATGAGCGAAATTCAGTAATAGCCAAAGCATTACATTTAATATTCAAGGACTCCATTTCCACAGACTCAGTAACACAAGATTGGTGTAAAGCAGATGAGGTGCCTATTTTTAAAAAGGGAGCTAGATCACAACCGGGGAATTACAGACCTGTAAGTCTGACATCAATAGTGGCGAAGCTACTTGAAGGTTTAATACGGGATAATATTCATAAATACCTAACGGAAAACAAAATGTATTAGTAATAGTCAGCATGGATTTATGAAGGATAGATCATGCCAAAGTAACCTTATTTGTTTCTTTGAGGAGGTAAGTAGGAATTTAGACCAGGGTAATGCAGTTGATGTGGTCTACTTAGATTTTGCAAAGGCTTTTGATACGGGTTCACACAAGAGGTTGGTGTACAAAATAAAGAAAATTGGACTCGGTAATAATATATGCACCTGGATTGAAAACTGGTTGAAGGATGGACGGATAGGATACGGTAGAAGGATAGGAAAGTTGTCGTTAATTGAAACTTTTCAGGTTGGGTTAAAGTTGTGAGTGCCTCAGGGATCGGTACTGGGACCCCTGCTTTTAACTTGTTTATTAATGACCTTGAGGTTCACATAGAGAGCAAAGTCTCCCTCTTTGCTGATGATACTAAATTGTGTAAGGTAGTAGAATCAGAGCAGGATGTAATTTCTCTCCAGAAGGACTTGGAGACACTGGAAACTTGGGCAGGTAAATGGCAGGTGAGGTTCAATACAGATAAATGTAAGGTTATGCATTTGGGAAACAAGAATTAATAGGCGACTTACAAATTAGATGGGGATAAATCAGAAGACTCCTTGATGGAGAAGGATTTAGGAGTGCTGGTAGACAGCAGCTTTAGCAATAGTGCCCGGTTTTAGACAGTAGCTGCAAAGGCAAACAAGATCTTACCTCGCATTAATCAGGGGAATGGATGGAAGGGAAGTAAACATAATTATGCCCCATTATAAAGCATCACTCCCTAAAAAAGACATTACGGAACAAGAAAAAGTGCAGAGAAGATCCACTAAATTAATAAAGGGGATCGATAATCAGACTTATTTACATTAGAAAAGAGGCGTCTAAGAGGGGATATGATAACTATATACAAATATATTCAGGGACAACACAAGAAGCTTTCAAAAGAACTATTAATTCAAAGGGCAATACAAAGGACACGGGGTCATCCCTTAAGGTTGGAGTAAAGGAGATTTCACCAGCAACAAAGGAAAGGGTTCTTTACAGTAAGGGCAGTTACAATGTGGCATTCATTACCCATAGTGACTGTGATGGCAGATACACTAGGTATCTTCAAAAAAAGGTTGGACATCTTTTTAGAAAGGAAAGGTATACAGGGATATACCAAATAAGTAATCATGGGAAGGGTGTTGATCCATGTATGTAAGGAAAGACCGAGGCACGACGGATTTCTGCTAGAAACGTGCTTTAATAATAGCCAGTAGTTGACGTGTCGGCCTCCAAGGGCCTTTCTCAAAAGCAAGTAGCATTATGCCATGATATTGGGGGTACCACGCAGACATTCCCGGACCGGTATTTGTATTGCCTTATTTTCTTTTGGGGAGTGCAGCATTATCCTTCACATTTGAAGGATGATGATCCAGGTAGAAATCTGATTCCATTATTTGGAGTTAGGAAGGAATTTATTTCCCCTTATGAGATATCATTGGATGATAACTGTAAGTACGGATATCGGATAAAGTATCTCTCGTCTAAATGTAGCATAAGGTTGAACGTGATGGACATATTTTTTTTTTTCAACCTCATCTACTATGTAACTATGATGCCAAGAGTCTATACACCAAGAATGAACACGCTGCGCTGTATAATGATGACGGGTATCTATACACTGATAATGAACATGCTGCGCTATATAATGGTGTTGAGTACCAGTACACTGATAATGAACATGATGTGCTATGTAGTTATGCTGGGTATCTCTATATACTGATAATGACCATGCCGCGCAATATAGTTACTGTATGCCTAGTTTCTATACACTGATTATGAATACACCGCACTGTATAATTATGCTGAGTATATCTATACACCGAAAATGAAGATGCCATGGTGTATAGTGGTAAAGAGTATCTCTCTCACCCCTGCAGTGATGCTCTGGTGTCCAGTTGGTTCTGGAGCAGGGCTCTGAGCTGCCTCTCACCCTCGGTCTCCAGATCCTGGGGTTCCAGGGGCTCCGCAGTCGCCCTGTGCGGGTGAGAGAGGAGGTGGTCACCCTGCACCCTGACCCGAAGGGCTAACACTCTAATCTTTGTAATACAGACATGACCTCACTGAACCCAGGAGCTCACACTCTGTGTGCAATACAGGACGCACTCACCCCAGGAGCTGACATTCTAATGTATGTAATACAGACACATGACCTCACTGACCCCAAGAGCTAACACTCTAATGTATGTAATACAGACACAGGGACTCACTGACCCCAAGAGCTGACACTCGGTGTCTAATACAGGACTCACTGACCCCAGGAGCTGACATTGTAATGTATGTAATACAGACATGACCTCACTGAACCCAGGGTCTGACACATTGTGTGTAATACAGGGCTCACTCACCCCAGGAGCTGACATTCTAATGTATGTAATACAGACACATGACCTCACTGACCCCAAGAGCTAACACTCTGTATGTAATACAGACACAGGGACTCACTGACCCCAAGAGCTGACACTCGGTGTCTAATACAGTACTCACTGACCCCAGGAGCTGACATTCTAATGTGTCTAATACAGGCACAGGGACTCACTGACAACAAGAGCTGACACTCGGTGTCTAATACAGGACTCACTGACCCCAGGATCTGACATTCTAATGTGTCTAATACAGGCACAGGGACTCACTGACCCCAGGATCTGACATTCTAATGTGTCTAATACAGGCACAGGGACTCACTGACACTTGGAGCTGATATTCTAATGTGTGTAATACAGACAGGGAATTACTGATCGAAGGAGCTGACATTCTAATGTGTGTAATACAGGGACTCACTGACTCTGCGCTGTACAGGTTATATCCAACTCAGGTACATTAATATTCTACAATACTCAGCACCAACCTTCTCATTGTGACTGCTGCCTGGGAGGGTAAAACTGCTTCCGGGGGGAGAGGGGGAGGATCGAGGGGAGGGGAGGGGGAGGATCGAGGGGAGGGGAGGGGGAGGATCTAGGGGAGGGAAGGGGGAGGATCTAGGGGGAGAGGGAGGATCTAGGGGGAGGGGGAGGATCTAGGGGAGGGGGAGGATCTAGGGGGAGGGGGAGGGGGAGGATCGAGGGGGAGGGGGAGGATCTAGGGGGAGGAGAGGGGGATCTAGAGCCGGAGGAGGATCTATGGGAGGAGAAAGGGGGATCTAGAGCCGGAGGAGGATCTATGGGAGGAGAGGGGGGATCTAGAGGAGGAGAGGGGGAGGAGAGAGGGGATCTAGAGGAAAAGAGAGGGAGGATCTAGAGGAGAGGTGGAAGAGAGAGGGAGGATGAAGAGAGAGGAGAGAGGGAGGATCTAGGGGAGAAGCGAGTGAGAATCTAGGGGAGGATAGAGGGAGGATCTAGGGGAGGATAGAGGGAGGATCTAGGGGAGAGAGGGAGGATCTAGAGGAGGAGAGAGGGAGGATCTAGAGGAGGAGAGGGGGGATCTAGGCCCTAGGGGAGGATAGAGGGAGGATCTAGGGGAGAAGAGAGGGAGGATCTAGGGGAGGATAGAGGGAGGATCTAGGGGAGGGGGATCTAGAGGAGGAGAGGGGGGGATCTAGAGGAGAGGTGGAAGAGAGAGGGAGGATGAAGAGAGAGGAGAGAGGGAGGAGAGAGGAATGATCTAGGGGAGGAGAGAGGGAGGATCTATGGATGAGATGGGTAACAGTGTGATACAATCTCTTTACCTCACCGGTTACAGTACAGATAAGAATCCCATGAGTGTATCTGCTCATCTTCCATGTATCCAACAATATACTCATGAGTTTGTCTTTGCTATTCCAGTATGGGGGAGGTATATAATCTCACGGCCCTTAGTGTGTACAGGTATGTAGGTGCCTGTGTACCCTTAGTGTGTACAGGTATGTAGGTACCTGTGTACCCTTAGTGTGTACAGGTATGTAGGTACCTGTGTACCCTTAGTGTGTACAGGTATGTAGGTACCTGTGTACAGGTATGTAGGTACCTGTGTACAGGTATGTAGGTACCTGTGTACCCTTAGTGTGTACAGGTATGAAAACTGTGACACTTTCTGCGCTTAGGAAACCACCTATTAAACATTGGTTCTGGACCTCCTGTTAAAGCAGCAATACGGGTTAACTTTAAATATATATATATATATATATATATATATTTATTTTTTATTACAGGTTTGAAGCGGGGGTTTGAACCCCATTAATTTAAGCTCCGGGGACCCCCTGCTCCACTCCACTACGGAGGTAAGTATCTCTGGAAGCAGCGGGGACCGGAGCTGAAATTAACGGGGTTCAGCTCCCGAGACCCCGCGTCAAACCTGTAATTAAAAAAAGGTGCTACTATAGCGTGAGGTTTACCGGATAAATGTACACTATAGCGTGAGGTTTACCGGATAAATATACGCTATAGCGTGAGGTTTACCGGATAAATGTACACTATAGCGTGAGGTTTACCGGATAAATATACACTATAGCGTGAGGTTTACCGGATAAATATACACTATAGCGTGAGGTTTACCGGATAAATGTACACTATAGCGTGAGGTTTACCAGATAAATGTACACTATAGCGTGAGGTTTACCGGATAAATGTACACTATAGCGTGAGGTTTACCGGATAAATGTACACTATAGCGTGAGGTTTACCGGATAAATGTACACTATAGCGTGAGGTTTACCGGATAAATATACACTATAGCGTGAGGTTTACCGGATAAATATACACTATAGCGTGAGGTTTACCGGATAAATGTACACTATAGCGTGAGGTTTACCGGATAAATGTACACTATAGCGTGAGGTTTACCGGATAAATGTACACTATAGCGTGAGGTTTACCGGATAAATGTACACCATAGCGTGAGGTTTACCGGATAAATATACACTATAGCGTGAGGTTTACCGGATAAATATACGCTATAGCGTGAGGTTTACCGGATAAATGTACACCATAGCGTGAGGTTTACCAGATAAATATACACTATAGCGTGAGGTTTACCGGATAAATATACACTATAGCGTGAGGTTTACCGGATAAATATACACTATAGCGTGAGGTTTACCGGATAAATGTACACTATAGCGTGAGGTTTACCGGATAAATGTACACTATAGCGTGAGGTTTACCGGATAAATGTACACTATAGCGTGAGGTTTACCGGATAAATATACACTATAGCGTGAGGTTTACCGGATAAATGTACACTATAGCGTGAGGTTTACCGGATAAATGTACACTATAGCGTGAGGTTTACCGGATAAATGTACACTATAGCGTGAGGTTTACCGGATAAATGTACACTATAGCGTGAGGTGTACCGGATAAATGTACACTATAGCGTGAGGTTTACCGGATAAATGTACACTATAGCGTGAGGTGTACCGGATAAATGTACACCATAGCGTGAGGTTTACCGGATAAATGTACACTATAGCGTGAGGTTTACCGGATAAATGTACACTATAGCCTGAGGTTTACCGGATAAATGTACACTATAGCGTGAGGTTTACCGGATAAATATACACTATAGCGTGAGGTTTACCGGATAAAGGTACACTATAGCGTGAGGTTTACCGGATAAATGTACACTAGAGCGTGAGGTTTACCGGATAAATGTACACTAGAGCGTGAGGTTTACCGGATAAATATACATTATAGCGTGAGGTTTACCGGATAAATGTACACTATAGCGTGAGGTTTACCGGATAAATATACACTATAGCGTGCGGTTTACCGGATAAATGTACACTATAGCGTGAGGTTTACCGGATAAATATACCCTACTGTATATCGTGCGGTTTACCGGATAAATGTACACTATAGCGTGAGGTTTACCGGATAAATGTACACTATAGCGTGAGGTTTACCGGATAAATGTACACTATAGCGTGAGGTTTACCGGATAAATATACACTATAGCGTGAGGTTTACCGGATAAATATACACTATAGCGTGAGGTTTACCGGATAAATGTACACTATAGCGTGAGGTTTACCAGATAAATGTACACTATAGCGTGAGGTTTACCGGATAAATGTACACTATAGCGTGAGGTTTACCGGATAAATGTACACTATAGCGTGAGGTTTACCGGATAAATGTACACTATAGCGTGAGGTTTACCGGATAAATATACACTATAGCGTGAGGTTTACCGGATAAATATACACTATAGCGTGAGGTTTACCGGATAAATGTACACTATAGCGTGAGGTTTACCGGATAAATGTACACTATAGCGTGAGGTTTACCGGATAAATGTACACTATAGCGTGAGGTTTACCGGATAAATGTACACCATAGCGTGAGGTTTACCGGATAAATATACACTATAGCGTGAGGTTTACCGGATAAATATACGCTATAGCGTGAGGTTTACCGGATAAATGTACACCATAGCGTGAGGTTTACCAGATAAATATACACTATAGCGTGAGGTTTACCGGATAAATATACACTATAGCGTGAGGTTTACCGGATAAATATACACTATAGCGTGAGGTTTACCGGATAAATGTACACTATAGCGTGAGGTTTACCGGATAAATGTACACTATAGCGTGAGGTTTACCGGATAAATATACACTATAGCGTGAGGTTTACCGGATAAATATACACTATAGCGTGAGGTTTACCGGATAAATGTACACTATAGCGTGAGGTTTACCGGATAAATGTACACTATAGCGTGAGGTTTACCGGATAAATGTACACTATAGCGTGAGGTTTACCGGATAAATGTACACTATAGCGTGAGGTGTACCGGATAAATGTACACTATAGCGTGAGGTTTACCGGATAAATGTACACTATAGCGTGAGGTGTACCGGATAAATGTACACCATAGCGTGAGGTTTACCGGATAAATGTACACTATAGCGTGAGGTTTACCGGATAAATGTACACTATAGCCTGAGGTTTACCGGATAAATGTACACTATAGCGTGAGGTTTACCGGATAAATATACACTATAGCGTGAGGTTTACCGGATAAAGGTACACTATAGCGTGAGGTTTACCGGATAAATGTACACTAGAGCGTGAGGTTTACCGGATAAATGTACACTAGAGCGTGAGGTTTACCGGATAAATATACATTATAGCGTGAGGTTTACCGGATAAATGTACACTATAGCGTGAGGTTTACCGGATAAATATACACTATAGCGTGCGGTTTACCGGATAAATGTACACTATAGCGTGAGGTTTACCGGATAAATATACCCTACTGTATATCGTGCGGTTTACCGGATAAATGTACACTATAGCGTGAGGTTTACCGGATAAATGTACACTATAGCGTGAGGTTTACCGGATAAATGTACACTATAGCGTGAGGTTTACCGGATAAATGTACACTATAGCGTGAGGTTTACCGGATAAATATACACTATAGCGTGAGGTTTACCGGATAAATATACACTATAGCGTGAGGTTTACCGGATAAATGTACACTATAGCGTGATGTTTACCGGATAAATATACACTATAGCGTGCGGTTTACCGGATAAATGTACACTATAGCGTGAGGTTTCCCGGATAAATGTACCCTATAGCGTGCGGTTTACCGGATAAATATACACTATAGCGTGATGTTTACCGGATAAATATACACTATAGCGTGAGGTTTACCGGATAAATGTACACTATAGCGTTCGGTTTACCGGATAAATATACACTATAGCGTTCGGTTTATCGGATAAATATACACTATAGCGTGAGGTTTACCGGATAAATATACACTATAGCGTGCGGTTTACCGGATAAATGTACACTATAGCGTGAGGTTTACCGGATAAATGTACACTATAGCGTGAGGTTTACCGGATAAATATACCCTATAGCGTGAGGTTTACCGGATAAATATACCCTATAGCGTGAGGTTTACCGGATAAATGTACACTATAGCGTGAGGTTTACCGGATAAATATACACTATAGCGTGAGGTTTACCGGATAAATATACACTATAGCGTGAGGTTTACCGTATAAATGTACACTATAGCGTGAGGTTTACCGGAAAAATATACACTATAGCGTGAGGTTTACCGGATAAATATACACTATAGCGTGAGGTTTACCGGATAAATATACACTATAGCGTGAGGTTTACCAGGAAACTACAATATTAAAACAAAATGAATTTATTAATTGAACCATATAAATATGAAACTACAATATTAAAACAAAATTGTGAGCTAAATAATAATTCATACTGTACTTTATTTTATTTGAATCATATGTTGTTACGGTTTTTTTTTTTTTTAGGGTAAGAGCTTAGGGTTGGGTGTTTAGGGTAAGGGCTTAGGGTAGGCGGTTTAGGGTAAGAGCTTTGGGTAGGGGGTTTAGGGTACGGGCTTAGGGTAGGGGGTTTAGGGTAGGGGCTTAGGGTAAGAGTTTAGGGTAGGGGTTTTAGGGTAAGTGTTTAGGGTAGGGGTTTAGGGTAGGGGCTTAGGGTAAGGGCTTAGGTTAGGGGGTTTAGGGTAAGGGCTTAGGGTAGGGGGTTTAGGGCAGGGCGTAGGGTAAGGGCTTAGGTTAGGGGGTTTAGGGTAAGGGCTGAGGGTAGGGTGTTTAGGGTAAGGGCTTAGGTTAGGGGGTTTTAGGGTAGGGGCTTAGGTTACTGGGATTAGGGTTAGGGTTTAGAGTATGGGGTTATAGGGTAAGGTGTTAGTTTAGAAGGTTTTAGGGTAAAGGGTTTTAGGGTAAGGGGTTAGTTTAGGGTTTTTTAGGGTAGGGGTTTTTAGGGTAAGGGGTTAGTTTAGGAGGTTTTAGGGTAAAGGGTTTTAGGGTAAGGGGTTAGTTTAGGGGTTTGTAGGGTAAGGGCTTAGGGTAGGGGGTTTTAGAGTAAGGGCCATCTAGTGTGCTTCCAGCTGAAGCAGAGCACCATCTAGTGTAGACCACACCCACAGTTTAGTAGACCACAGATTTCCGGGTAGACCTCACACTATAGTAGCACCTAAAAAAAATACTCTTTTTTGTTTTAATTACACCATATTGCTGCTTTAAGGCAATATTTATGAGTTGAATATTTCATTAAAGTAAACAGCTATCTCTTTAAGAAGAAAGGGGACCCATACGTGTGTAAATAATACAAATAATAGTAGTTATCCTCACCTCCTTTCTCATTACTACTCTTTCCTGCTGCTGGGGATCTTGCTCCTAATCCTGGACCCAATAGGAAAAAACCTGGCGCTTACCTTAAGCTTAATATATGAGGTGTGCTTACAATGTGGCAGTAAGTTAGACCACGGCTCTATGACAGATGCTTTGAGCCAGCATGGAGTTCCCCTCTGCTGCAACCCCAGGGAAGGGTTAATCCGGAACCCTTTTAAAGATATAGAGACATACAAGCAATGGGGGAGCGTGGGATTAAAAAAACATTTGACAATAAAAAACAATAAAATACAATAAAATTAATGTGGTTACAACAATATTGCTGGGGGTTGGTGAAAATATTAAATACACTTACACGGCCATGTGCAAGCGGACACGGTAATGTGGTTTCTTTAAGCAATTCCAGTCACTCCCAACAACAGGTAATGGTGGTTTAGAGGGTTTTGAAATAAATATATAAATATATCTGTACTCACACGGCCATGTGTGAGTCCTTGCAGGAAATTGGTAACTTTGGGGTTAAATTAACCCATCTGCATCTCCCCCCAGTGTAGACTCTTCTTTGTTTGCAACCAACGTGGGATTCTAACTCCAGTCTTGGGCATCAGATGGGGACTCTCCCCAGTGGTGGTAGTAGGGGGGGGAGTAGGTAGAGAAAGTGAGGCACGTTGTCAGTGGGGTTTAAAACACATTTATTAGTTTTAAAAGCAATTGGTACAACAAGACTCACATACATACATAGTGGTTGGACCCCTGGCCTCCTCGTGCAGTCCAGGATACAGTTTAAGCAGCCGTTATTGCCAATCACGCGTCCGTGATGCAGGAGGAAAAAAAACAAAACTTTTTCTCCTTATCTGCAATGGCTGCCTGGTTGATCCGGCTACGGGAGCCACGTTGGGCCAAATTCAGCAGGAACTTTAGAGCTACGCGTTTCGTCGAATCATCGACTTCCTCAGGCTCATATTCTGACGTGGAGGGGGTCTCTGAGTTTTATAAACCCCCTGTGTAATCAAAGTCTAATTGGGGCGGGCTGTGTTTAATAAAGCCCTAATTACAAAGTTTTTTTTTTTTTTTTTTTTTTTTTTTTTTATGTTTTTTTTTTGTTTTTTTTTTTATAAACGAGATTTACATAATTCATGTTCTGTAATCACACTGTCTTGCCTTTTAGAATTGGTTTAAGTTAAAACATTCTTGTATACTTAAATTAATATCCCTAACCATCAGGGGTTAATAGATGACTGCAATAAAATACATACTTGTTGATTATTTAATGAGATAATTTTATCAGAGTATTGTCAAATTTATTTGTAAACTTCACACACATTTAAACAATTTTATACAAATTCTACTAAAATTAAAATTCACAGGTATTTTGGTTTTAAGACCTCCAATGGGGTCCATCTAATCATATGTCAGAATTGGTCATCTGGTGATAATAGTTCAAAGTGTACTTGCTCCTTGAACCTCAACATTTAGATAAAAAATTCTTACCATGTAGATTTATAAACACATATAAATTAGTTAGAACATTTTGGCTATCAAAAGTGCCCAAATCCTTTAATATAAAAAGTAAATTACCCATCCCCGTCAGGGTTATACATTGGTTAAAAAACAATTATAAATGGATCATACGCAATATGTTCCATTTTAAAAATTAATCACTTTTGTAATAGTCGCACAAAATATTATTATCATTCTAAATCTAAAAGCTATGAACTAAAAATCTAAAAACAAGACTGACAACTAAAAACTAAAACTAAAAAGGGAACTGACGCTGGACAAAGAAAATCTAGGGAACTAAAGGGAGCTGTAACAGAATGGAACTGTAAATGAATGGAACTGTAAAAGAAGAAGGGGAGAGGGGAAATACAATCAAACCCACATCTAATCCAATTTTCTTATGGTTCTAGATAGGGGTAAAAAGTTCCTCCCTCATAACTCTATATAGTTTAATGAATGCCTCAGTAGCCCAGTAAAATTTAATTAAATTTATTCAATTGAAAGCGGCGATATCGAGGTCGACGTTGAGGCCTGAGGGGGACATGGATTTCAAACGGTATATCCAAAACGTCTCCCTCTGCCGTAAACGTCTCAATCTATCACCCCCCCTCCAATTCTCAGGGACCACTTCTAATCCCCTATAAAGTAGTCCTGAGGGGTCCCCCCCATGTTTCTGGATAAAATGAAGGGGCACACTATGGGTGGTCATTCCCCTTCTTATATTGCCCAAGTGTTCCAGTATGCGGGTCCTAAGACTTCTTATGGTCCGGCCCACATACTGGAGTCCACATGGGCATTGGAGCATATATACCACGTATTTGGTTTTGCATGTGATGAATTGTTTGGTCTTGAACCCTTCGTTTGTAACATTTGAGCTGAATTCTATTTTATCAGTCATCGCATGCTTACAGGCCTTGCATTCAAAACACTTAAAAAACCCCATCGGTTTAGGTAACCAGTTATTGTTTTTAATCTCAGTTTCCTTCCTGTATACGCTGGGCACTAATTTGTTTTTAATGTTCTCCGCCCTTCTGAAGATAACACGGGGTGTTTCTGGCAGATAGTCTTTTAATAGTGTATCTTTGCACAGCACGTGCCAATGTTTCATTAAAATCTTTTTAATATTATGGGCCTCGTTGTTATATCTTGTTATGAATGGAACGATGTTATTGGTGGTGTCTCTTTTTTGCTTGGGTACCATCAGTTCTTCTTTATTTAAATTCAGAGCTCTCATATGTGCTTCTGCAATTAAATCCTGTTTATACTGCCTTTCTTCGAATCTGGTTTCCAGAACTCCTGCTTGTTCTCTATATATCTCAACCTCTGAGCAGTTCCGTCTAATTCGTCTGAATTGTCCGAACGGAATATTCTTTAGCCATTTTTGATGGTGGCAACTGCTGTTTAGTAAAAAGTTATTAGCATCAACTTCCTTGAAATAGGTCTTGGTTTTGAGAATATTCTTCTCAATGTAGATGGTTAGGTCAAGGAAGTTGATGCTCTCTGTACTCATCTCTGATGTGAAACTCAGATTAACCTCATTGTTATTAATATAGGTCAAGAAGAGTTTAAGATTTTCCTCGCTCCCCTGCCAAATGATGAGCACATCATCGATGTATCTCTTCCAGAGGACCAGGTTTGCTCCGTATGGGTTTTCCGACCAGATGTTGGTCTCTTCCCAATGTGCCATGAAGGTGTTGGCATAGCTTGGAGCAAACCTGGTCCCCATAGCGGTCCCGCATTTTTGCAAGAACATGGACCCATCAAACCAAAATAGGTTATGAGACAGAATAAACCTTATTCCATCTAGTAGAAAACATTTTTGTTCCTGTGGGACTGATGGGTCTTTCTCCAGCGCAAATGCCACCGCTGCACACCCATCCTCATGCCTTATTGATGTGTACAAAGACGTCACATCACAGGTCACTAATATGTAGTCTTCTTGCCACTTAATTGTTGATAGTATGTTTAGGACTTCTAAAGTGTCCTTTAGATAGGCTTTTGCGCTAGTCGCGTACTTCTGTAAGTATATGTCAACATATTCAGAGAAGTTCTGTGTCAGAGACCCGATACCCGATATAATGGGTCTACCTGGTGGTCTCTGACGGTTTTTGTGGATCTTGGGTAAAAAGTAGAACACTGGTTTTACTGGTTCAGATTTGAAAAGATAGTTGAAAAGATAGTTGAACTCCTTTTCACCCAAGATCCCTACGTCCCTTGCTTCACTCAAAATCTGTTTTAGTTCCTCCTGGTATGCCTTTGAAGGATCTTGTGTCAACCTCTCGTAGGTTGTCTCATCACCTAGAATACGGAGACACTCAAAGAGGTAATAACTGGTGTCCATAATAACGACACCACCCCCTTTGTCTGCTGGTTTAATTGTAATGCTAGTGTCTTCGCTGAGTGTTTTTAGAGCTTGCTTTTCCTCCTTTGTTAAATTTTCTCTATGCTTACCCTTTTTGGATGCAAGTTTTTCAAAATCGTCCATAACAAGTTTGTTAAACACCTCCAGATATTGCCCTTTGCAATGGGCTGGATAGAAGTTCGATTTATTCTTAAGGTTAGAGTGTATGAACACATCCTTGGGGGTAGCTACAATTTCTGATTCCTTCGTTGATTGATCTTGGCTACACCCTGGGGTACTTTTATTTATAAAAAATCTTTTTATCGTTAATTGCCGTAAATATTTTTGTGCATCGATAAAAAGATCGAAGCCACTAGGCCCCCGTGTAGGCGCAAAATTAAGTCCCTTCGCGAGTACCTGTGTTTGCACTTTGTCTAATGTTTTTGAACTTAAGTTAAAAACCCCTTTTAGCGTGCTGCTTTCTTGCTCCCTACATTTTCTTCTTCCTCTCTTCCCTCTCTGTCTCTTTTCCTTCCTTTCCCTTCCGGTGTCTCCGGTACCCCTGGGTCGTCCAGGCAAGAGAACCTGTTTTTTATCTCCACTGTTCCCTGTGGTGCCTGTTCTAAAAAAGAAACCCCAGCTCTGGGGCCTTCTGTGCGTTCCCAAATAGGGTTACTGGGTTCCTCATATTTGGTTCTCATTTCCCTGTGATCTCTTTCTTCTCTCCTATTCTCATACCTTTCCCTCGACAGTACCTCTCTGGAACGTCTTGGTGATCTTTCTCTCCTCGGTGAACGATCCCGCCTTACTGAACGGTCTCGCCTTGGGGAACGTTCCCATCTATAGCTATGGTCATCTCTGGTATACCTGTTATCTCTGTTATATGAATAATGGTCGCCTCCTCCCCTGCTATAGTAATTGGGATATCTTCTTTCTGTCCCCCCTGTGTGATCTTTATCATACCTTGAGGAACCCCCTTTTTTGTAGGTGTTCGCGGGATATTTCTCCCTCCGTCTATCTTCATGCTGATACCTAGACGTGGGTTTTTTATCATGAACATTCCCGCTACTATCTCCTGTTATGTCTTTTCTAGGTTTTATAGTTACAGGTTTGGCGGGACTTTTGTTAGTATCTAGAGGTTTAGGGGGTACTTTTTTGTCTCTACCTAACGTTGAGTTACTTCTATCCCTCTTATTCGGTTCCCTTGTCATCGATTTATCCCATTTTCTTTGCTTTCCCTCCTTGTAATCCTCCTCGTCCCTTGCAAATTTTTTATTTTTATTTATAAGGACACTTCTTTCTAATGAATCCAATTCTGCGGAGAGTTTACTATTCAGGGTATTAAAGCTGGGACAATTCATAAGGGGCTCCAAAACGGCCTTAATCTGATTTATTTCTTTGTCTAACCTTTCCAGAGTTAACTCATGATGGGATATGAGCAACTTCATTAACTCTATACTGCAAGTGTCTTGTATTTTCTCCCACATGCAGGCATACTCTATTTCTGTGAGTTCAAATGAGGAAGGTTTAGAGACTCTGAGACCTCTAGGGATCCTTGCAACCCTTAAATATTCTTCTAGATATGTTTTATCCAGAAGGATACGTACTTCTTTTTTCATTATTTTATCTAATTTCTCGAATTCAGCTTTAGTATGTCAGAGGTATTGATTTCTTCTTTGACGCTTAATTTGCTCTCTATATCATTAGATCTCAGTGCCCTTTTTACGAACACACTTTGTGTAATGACAATTGGTGTGCTGTCTATGGGGGTGGTTGATTCTTCCTCCACCTCCATATCAGCCATGTTCATAAATATTAAGCTATAAGGTGGCAGCCAACGGTGATGGATATAACAGAGAGACAATAGGAAAAAACCTGGCGCTTACCTTAAGCTTAATATATGAGGTGTGCTTACAATGTGGCAGTAAGTTAGACCACGGCTCTATGACAGATGCTTTGAGCCAGCATGGAGTTCCCCTCTGCTGCAACCCCAGGGAAGGGTTAATCCGGAACCCTTTTACTGCCACATTGTAAGCACACCTCATATATTAAGCTTAAGGTAAGCGCCAGGTTTTTTCCTATTGTCTCTCTGTTATATCCATCACCGTTGGCTGCCACCTTATAGCTTAATATTTATGAACATGGCTGATATGGAGGTGGAGGAAGAATCAACCACCCCCATAGACAGCACACCAATTGTCATTACACAAAGTGTGTTCGTAAAAAGGGCACTGAGATCTAATGATATAGAGAGCAAATTAAGCGTCAAAGAAGAAATCAATACCTCTGACATAGTTAAAGCTGAATTCGAGAAATTAGATAAAATAATGAAAAAAGAAGTACGTATCCTTCTGGATAAAACATATCTAGAAGAATATTTAAGGGTTGCAAGGATCCCTAGAGGTCTCAGAGTCTCTAAACCTTCCTCATTTGAACTCACAGAAATAGAGTATGCCTGCATGTGGGAGAAAATACAAGACACTTGCAGTATAGAGTTAATGAAGTTGCTCATATCCCATCATGAGTTAACTCTGGAAAGGTTAGACAAAGAAATAAATCAGATTAAGGCCGTTTTGGAGCCCCTTATGAATTGTCCCAGCTTCAATACCCTGAATAGTAAACTCTCCGCAGAATTGGATTCATTAGAAAGAAGTGTCCTTATAAATAAAAATAAAAAATTTGCAAGGGACGAGGAGGATTACAAGGAGGGAAAGCAAAGAAAATGGGATAAATCGATGACAAGGGAACCGAATAAGAGGGATAGAAGTAACTCAACGTTAGGTAGAGACAAAAAAGTACCCCCTAAACCTCTAGATACTAACAAAAGTCCCGCCAAACCTGTAACTATAAAACCTAGAAAAGACATAACAGGAGATAGTAGCGGGAATGTTCATGATAAAAAACCCACGTCTAGGTATCAGCATGAAGATAGACGGAGGGAGAAATATCCCGCGAACACCTACAAAAAAGGGGGTTCCTCAAGGTATGATAAAGATCACACAGGGGGGACAGAAAGAAGATATCCCAATTACTATAGCAGGGGAGGAGGCGACCATTATTCATATAACAGAGATAACAGGTATACCAGAGATGACCGTAGCTATAGATGGGAACGTTCCCCAAGGCGAGACCGTTCAGTAAGGCGGGATCGTTCACCGAGGAGAGAAAGATCACCAAGACGTTCCAGAGAGGTACTGTCGAGGGAAAGGTATGAGAATAGGAGAGAAGAAAGAGATCACAGGGAAATGAGAACCAAATATGAGGAACCCAGTAACCCTATTTGGGAACGCACAGAAGGCCCCAGAGCTGGGGTTTCTTTTTTAGAACAGGCACCACAGGGAACAGTGGAGATAAAAAACAGGTTCTCTTGCCTGGACGACCCAGGGGTACCGGAGACACCGGAAGGGAAAGGAAGGAAAAGAGACAGAGAGGGAAGAGAGGAAGAAGAAAATGTAGGGAGCAAGAAAGCAGCACGCTAAAAGGGGTTTTTAACTTAAGTTCAAAAACATTAGACAAAGTGCAAACACAGGTACTCGCGAAGGGACTTAATTTTGCGCCTACACGGGGGCCTAGTGGCTTCGATCTTTTTATCGATGCACAAAAATATTTACGGCAATTAACGATAAAAAGATTTTTTATAAATAAAAGTACCCCAGGGTGTAGCCAAGATCAATCAACGAAGGAATCAGAAATTGTAGCTACCCCCAAGGATGTGTTCATACACTCTAACCTTAAGAATAAATCGAACTTCTATCCAGCCCATTGCAAAGGGCAATATCTGGAGGTGTTTAACAAACTTGTTATGGACGATTTTGAAAAACTTGCATCCAAAAAGGGTAAGCATAGAGAAAATTTAACAAAGGAGGAAAAGCAAGCTCTAAAAACACTCAGCGAAGACACTAGCATTACAATTAAATCAGCAGACAAAGGGGGTGGTGTCGTTATTATGGACACCAGTTATTACCTCTTTGAGTGTCTCCGTATTCTAGGTGATGAGACAACCTACGAGAGGTTGACACAAGATCCTTCAAAGGCATACCAGGAGGAACTAAAACAGATTTTGAGTGAAGCAAGGGACGTAGGGATCTTGGGTGAAAAGGAGTTCAACTATCTTTTCAAATCTGAACCAGTAAAACCAGTGTTCTACTTTTTACCCAAGATCCACAAAAACCGTCAGAGACCACCAGGTAGACCCATTATATCGGGTATCGGGTCTCTGACACAGAACTTCTCTGAATATGTTGACATATACTTACAGAAGTACGCGACTAGCGCAAAAGCCTATCTAAAGGACACTTTAGAAGTCCTAAACATACTATCAACAATTAAGTGGCAAGAAGACTACATATTAGTGACCTGTGATGTGACGTCTTTGTACACATCAATAAGGCATGAGGATGGGTGTGCAGCGGTGGCATTTGCGCTGGAGAAAGACCCATCAGTCCCACAGGAACAAAAATGTTTTCTACTAGATGGAATAAGGTTTATTCTGTCTCATAACCTACACTGGCGACACACTTTATTCGAGCTCGGCTAGTCCCACGAATTCGGGTATACCCGGGTGTATTGAGGTTTGTGACTGTTTTCTGCCCGAGTGCATTGAGGTATTTTCCAAGCAGGGATTGAAGCATTTTATTCCCGCTGGCTGCAATACTGCACAGTATATATATATATACTGCATTACAATTCATGAATTTATGCCATCTGGTAGACACGCGAAGCATTGCAGCCTATTAAATCCTAATCATTATCATTTAACAGATCAGCCGCCCGTCAGCCAGGCATGAACCCAGGCTGGGAAGGCAAACGCAACAGGGCTTGTCAGAGGTGAGGAGCGGCACATTCCAGGTATCTGCCAGGTACATACTGGGTATTTGCTCGAATAAAGTGTGTCGGTGCAGTATTTTGGTTTGATGGGTCCATGTTCTTGCAAAAATGCGGGACCGCTATGGGGACCAGGTTTGCTCCAAGCTATGCCAACACCTTCATGGCACATTGGGAAGAGACCAACATCTGGTCGGAAAACCCATACGGAGCAAACCTGGTCCTCTGGAAGAGATACATCGATGATGTGCTCATCATTTGGCAGGGGAGCGAGGAAAATCTTAAACTCTTCTTGACCTATATTAATAACAATGAGGTTAATCTGAGTTTCACATCAGAGATGAGTACAGAGAGCATCAACTTCCTTGACCTAACCATCTACATTGAGAAGAATATTCTCAAAACCAAGACCTATTTCAAGGAAGTTGATGCTAATAACTTTTTACTAAACAGCAGTTGCCACCATCAAAAATGGCTAAAGAATATTCCGTTCGGACAATTCAGACGAATTAGACGGAACTGCTCAGAGGTTGAGATATATAGAGAACAAGCAGGAGTTCTGGAAACCAGATTCGAAGAAAGGCAGTATAAACAGGATTTAATTGCAGAAGCACATATGAGAGCTCTGAATTTAAATAAAGAAGAACTGATGGTACCCAAGCAAAAAAGAGACACCACCAATAACATCGTTCCATTTATAACAAGATATAACAACGAGGCCCATAATATTAAAAAGATTTTAATGAAACATTGGCACGTGCTGTGCAAAGATACACTATTAAAAGACTATCTGCCAGAAACACCCCGTGTTATCTTCAGAAGGGCGGAGAACATTAAAAACAAATTAGTGCCCAGCGTATACAGGAAGGAAACTGAGATTAAAAACAATAACTGGTTACCTAAACCGATGGGGTTTTTTAAGTGTTTTGAATGCAAGGCCTGTAAGCATGCGATGACTGATAAAATAGAATTCAGCTCAAATGTTACAAACGAAGGGTTCAAGACCAAACAATTCATCACATGCAAAACCAAATACGTGGTATATATGCTCCAATGCCCATGTGGACTCCAGTATGTGGGCCGGACCATAAGAAGTCTTAGGACCCGCATACTGGAACACTTGGGCAATATAAGAAGGGGAATGACCACCCATAGTGTGCCCCTTCATTTTATCCAGAAACATGGGGGGGACCCCTCAGGACTACTTTATAGGGGATTAGAAGTGGTCCCTGAGAATTGGAGGGGGGGTGATAGATTGAGACGTTTACGGCAGAGGGAGACGTTTTGGATATACCGTTTGAAATCCATGTCCCCCTCAGGCCTCAACGTCGACCTCGATATCGCCGCTTTCAATTGAATAAATTTAATTAAATTTTACTGGGCTACTGAGGCATTCATTAAACTATATAGAGTTATGAGGGAGGAACTTTTTACCCCTATCTAGAACCATAAGAAAATTGGATTAGATGTGGGTTTGATTGTATTTCCCCTCTCCCCTTCTTCTTTTACAGTTCCATTCATTTACAGTTCCATTCTGTTACAGCTCCCTTTAGTTCCCTAGATTTTCTTTGTCCAGCGTCAGTTCCCTTTTTAGTTTTAGTTTTTAGTTGTCAGTCTTGTTTTTAGATTTTTAGTTCATAGCTTTTAGATTTAGAATGATAATAATATTTTGTGCGACTATTACAAAAGTGATTAATTTTTAAAATGGAACATATTGCGTATGATCCATTTATAATTGTTTTTTAACCAATGTATAACCCTGACGGGGATGGGTAATTTACTTTTTATATTAAAGGATTTGGGCACTTTTGATAGCCAAAATGTTCTAACTAATTTATATGTGTTTATAAATCTACATGGTAAGAATTTTTTATCTAAATGTTGAGGTTCAAGGAGCAAGTACACTTTGAACTATTATCACCAGATGACCAATTCTGACATATGATTAGATGGACCCCATTGGAGGTCTTAAAACCAAAATACCTGTGAATTTTAATTTTAGTAGAATTTGTATAAAATTGTTTAAATGTGTGTGAAGTTTACAAATAAATTTGACAATACTCTGATAAAATTATCTCATTAAATAATCAACAAGTATGTATTTTATTGCAGTCATCTATTAACCCCTGATGGTTAGGGATATTAATTTAAGTATACAAGAATGTTTTAACTTAAACCAATTCTAAAAGGCAAGACAGTGTGATTACAGAACATGAATTATGTAAATCTCGTTTATAAAAAAAAAAAACAAAAAAAAAACATAAAAAAAAAAAAAAAAAAAAAAAAAAAAACTTTGTAATTAGGGCTTTATTAAACACAGCCCGCCCCAATTAGACTTTGATTACACAGGGGGTTTATAAAACTCAGAGACCCCCTCCACGTCAGAATATGAGCCTGAGGAAGTCGATGATTCGACGAAACGCGTAGCTCTAAAGTTCCTGCTGAATTTGGCCCAACGTGGCTCCCGTAGCCGGATCAACCAGGCAGCCATTGCAGATAAGGAGAAAAAGTTTTGTTTTTTTTCCTCCTGCATCACGGACGCGTGATTGGCAATAACGGCTGCTTAAACTGTATCCTGGACTGCACGAGGAGGCCAGGGGTCCAACCACTATGTATGTATGTGAGTCTTGTTGTACCAATTGCTTTTAAAACTAATAAATGTGTTTTAAACCCCACTGACAACGTGCCTCACTTTCTCTACCTACTCCCCCCCCTACTACCACCACTGGGGAGAGTCCCCATCTGATGCCCAAGACTGGAGTTAGAATCCCACGTTGGTTGCAAACAAAGAAGAGTCTACACTGGGGGGAGATGCAGATGGGTTAATTTAACCCCAAAGTTACCAATTTCCTGCAAGGACTCACACATGGCCGTGTGAGTACAGATATATTTATATATTTATTTCAAAACCCTCTAAACCACCATTACCTGTTGTTGGGAGTGACTGGAATTGCTTAAAGAAACCACATTACCGTGTCCGCTTGCACATGGCCGTGTAAGTGTATTTAATATTTTCACCAACCCCCAGCAATATTGTTGTAACCACATTAATTTTATTGTAATCCTGGACCCAGCCATATACACACCTGCTCTCGCCCACGCCTCCCTCCTCGCTCCTTACGGGGGGTGTTAGCCCATCTAACGTAATACCTTTACCTGGTCGCCCTTCTTTCTCTCTTCCCTTCTCCTCCTTCCTTCTCTCTTCCCTTCTACCCCTGCCTTCTCTCTTCCCTTCTCCCCCTTCCCTTCTCCTTTGTCTTCTAGAACGAGAAGCCCCAAGACATTAGCTGAAGAGGCAGCATGGCTTCCCACGCTGGTTTCTTACCAGATTGTGTTGTGACTAAAAGGGCAGGGGAAGGGAGATATGTTATACGGAGGGGGGGGGGCTGCTTCTTTTCCTTCCGGACCGGTAAAGAAGCAGCAGTCCAGTAGGAGTGGAACGCAGTAGGACAGCCCAGCAGATGAGCAGCAGGTGGTGGACGACGTCGTTGAGGAGGCTTGTTTGATTACCATGGCAACGAGACGCAGTGTGACATCACTTTGGTGACATCCGCGGCATAATTTGATGCCGCGAATCGGAAGGAGGAGGAGGGCGGCAGAAAGGAGGCGGCCTCCACATGCAAGTGCCATGGGGCAGCGGATTTCGATGTCCTCTGCTGGCAGTGACATGTTTAAGGGTCAGTCTCTGCTGACCAAAGTGTATTAACGGAAGGGACCAACTTTGTTTACGGTTCACGCATATGCAATGTGAACATTTATTCAACAATATATCAAAATCCACAGTATATGTAACAAACCGCCATCACGAGAAAGTAGAGGTGTACGACCAAGGCCGCTGACAGATTTTCCGGGGCCCAGGACTAGAGTCACGTCTAGGCCCCACCCCCCACAGTCAGTGGTAGTGCGAGCCTCCCCCCACCCATTTCACACCTCACGATCCCCCTCTATTTCATCCCCTCTTCCCATGTCTTTCTCTCCCCTCCGTCTCACTCCCTCTTCCTCACTCACCCCCCTCCCATCTGCATGTATTTATCTCCCCTGCCACTCCCTCTTTTCCTCCCTCCCTCCCTCATCCCCTCTCACTCGCCCCAACCTTCCATCAATTACCCCACTCACTCAATCCCCCACCACAAAATACATACCGAACCCCCCCATTCCATATTAAAAATACCCCTACTCCCCCATTCCATATTAAAAAGACCCCCACTTCCCCCAATACATATTAAAAAGACCCCCACTCCCCCAATACATATAAAAAGACCTCTCAATACATATAAAAAGACCCCCACTCAATCAGTTTATGATTAATAAAAGGCTGTGACCGTTTGTACCCGACCAATGTGTCTGTATTTATTTGGGTGGGTTATCAAAAGGGATGGGCAAGAGTTGTGTATAAGGGGTCAAAGAATAGCACAGACTGGGCTATAGTCGAGGGTATAAGGGTCAAGAGCTTAATCCACTTACAACAGCAGGCATTGATCTCTGCAGCAGAACGCTCACCCCACAGGAAGTTGGAAAGTGGTCTGGGGAGCCCCCCTTGTATGTTAAGAATGTTTCTCATCTCAGAAACCAAATAACACTGGAGGAAGACATGACCGCCTGTTTGTGGTTTTTGTTGGTGGAAACTTAGCACCAGTTCTAACATAAAACTATTCTGTTTGGATGTAAAAACATCTTAATTTACCCAGCCTCGCTGTGACCATAGGGGCAAAATGGCTAGCATATTTAAAGATTAAGCCCACCCATTGACATTATCCGTCGGGTTATTTATTTTATTGTTGCTGGTCTGGCCCCAAAACCTTTACAATGTATGCCTGCATTCTGCATGTAACGTTTGGTGCACTGTAAAAATGTATTTCATTGTTCCCTTGGTGTGCTAGGCTAGTAATACACTTAACCACACCAAGGGATTCAGGTTCTCGCCAGTTGAGAAGGGGACCGTCCTGGCTGAACCGTCACACCCCTGCCAACACAGGCAAGCCTTTGTGCTGTGATTGGTCCCCACACAGCATCTGCGCTGTGATTGGTCGCAACCCCATCTTCCATGCTTTTCTGTAGACACAGGGAAACTATGTAAAGGGGTCCGATCTGAGCTTCAGGATCCTGGAGTCAACATGTAAGCTGACTTAGCGGACTGCTCCGAGGTTTTTCCTGGAGACACCCCAGAACGAGGCTTGGTGCCGATCCGAGCGGGAAATTGAAACTTGCTTTGCGTACTGGGACTTTTGGTTTCTTGGCTATCTCTGTGTAGCTTTGCCGAAGATACTGAGACTGAAGCTGGCGAGCGGGAGTGTAAAGTCCTCGATTATACCAAGAGCTGCAGGGCGGCAGCGCTATCCTGTGACGTCACCTTGCGCTGCCGCCGAGCAGCATCTTGATCAAGGAGCCTCGGCAGTGAAGGAGTCAGGAGATGAGGCAAGGAGGCGTGGCCATGAGTGGTTCACCCTCATTGGTTGAACCGCTCACGTGACGTGACCGTCGCCTGCCAATAACAAATTCCTCTGTCTCTTCACCAGTCCCCTGCCCTGCAGCTCCAGGCGGTGCGCACGCCGCTACAGGTATGTTTACTTTGATTGGATTTACGCATTTTGTTTTTGAGCTGCACTGCGTCGCGGCCGGCGTTTTTTGGTATAATCACGGCCTAAGAGATGTGTGCAGAGGTACACTAATGGAGACTGGTTTGGGTGAAATTAAAACATGGCTTTATTAAGCTTGTTCCTTTAAACTCTGTACAGCATACAAAAACAAAATAAACAAATACCTACTCCACTTTGGAGACTAAATAGATAGTACATGCCCTAACTATCTGTGACTGGCTGGATAAGCCAGTTCCTAGTCCAAAAACATATAAGATATTTATCAGGGAGCCATATATAAGTCTTATCTAAGTGTGCTGGTCCGGCGTCTCCAGATTCAGGCGTGTCAGTCCTGTTGCTCCCAGGAAGTCTCTTGTCAGCACAGAGCCCTGGTGTGTGCTTCAAGACTCTCTCCTCTGTCTTTGCTCTCCTTTCTCAGCACGGTTCTGTGCTAAAGAGTCTTTCTGCAGGATTCTCTGCTCTCCTGTGTCAGCACCCTTGTGTGCTAAGAAGTTTCTCTGTCCTGTGTCAGCACAGTTGTGTGCTAAGGAGTCTCTCTGTCCTGCAGTTTGCCACCGAAGGCTTTTTTATTGCTCTGATTAGCCAGGTGGAGACTGGCTAATTGACTGGCAGCAATTAACCAGCTCCCTGCAGGATTACTCAGAGCTCTGAGGCAGCTTTATTTAAACAGGGCTAAGTCCCTGTTACAGGGAGATTTAAAAGTGCTTTTCTGGGAACTGCATCCCCAAAGTCTGGAAGACCTGAGACCCCTACGGAGGTGGAAGTACCCCTTGGTAAGCCTACAGAAGCAGCGCCCAGCACCTAATTAGCTAAGATTCCAGCAGTAACCCCTGTTTTGGTGAGTTATAGCTTTGTTTGTGTATTGTGCTGGGTCCGGACGGAATAAATATCCTTTATTTGACTCCTTTGTCCGGTCTGGTGCCTTGATCCGGTCAATTGTCCTGGTCTCTCGTGACACTCGGATTTTGTCCCCACTTCCCAACCTTGAACAAACAGAAGAAGTAGTGAATATAAATTGTCACAGCATTTATTATTACCACATAACAACCAATACATAACTTATCATCATTTAAACACTTCCCCGGGGAACCTACTGTACCTGTTTGCTCTTAACACCGAATCACAAAGCCCACGGGATACCCGTGGCTCGAACCCCAAACTGCCACCGTTGCCACAAGCCTAATGACACTGTAAATACACTTTACTTCGGGACGTGACTCGCATACCTGCCACATTAGCCACGTGTGGAACTGCCTCCCCCATGACCACAACACAAGAGGTCCACCGACCTCCACTAAAAGGGCAAAACGGGCCAGGTTTCCACAACAAACTTACCACCACGAAACTAAATAAACCCCCTTCAAATTATACCCAAACCCAGGGAGGGAGGCTGGGGCTTCTACCACGTGGTATGCTGAAAAGAATACCCGGAACAAGGTGAAACTCACAATATATAATACTGTAGCAACCCCCTCTGTGCCTAACACCTCACATCCTGCCTGATGTCCACCCATTAACGTTGTAACAAAAGAGGAGAAAAATCCCAGACGTATAAGCACTCGGGTATCCCCAAACGTTAGTGTCTCTGGATGCATAGTGAGAAGGTTAATACTTTGTCATTTTATTTGTAATACTTAAAATATCAATGATAGATTCGAACATATATCGACGAATATCAGTTTAAAAATTGCCCGGGGTCTCTTAACTTGTTGATCATAATTTATATGTATAGTGGGAAGTGGAATTCCAACTATAACTAGGGATAGTGGATACTGAAAACCTATGAACAAGGTGATCCACTATTTAAATCTCAAATGGGCGCATAGCTGGTCTGCATAGGGGTAGTAGTGTATCCCTCAAAGCTTTGAGGATACACGTTAACCACAGGGGACATCACGCCCGCTCCTGTTTTAGGTAACGTCCCGTTGTGTGCCCGGGTGTAACAGAGATTTGTGAGTCAGATTGTCCTTATTTGCCATATGACACAAAGGGACATCTGTTAATATTTATACTGTATATGGAAAGGTTTGTCAGTGAATAAAAATAAACAGGTGAAGAGCAACACCTGAGAAAACATTGTTGGACCTCCCTTGCAAAGGACAACTAGAGGGCAACAGAATCTGGTGGCGGCCGACTCATGAAGACAGGAAGAGTTACAAACCAAGGTGGGAACACGGGCACCGTAGGAATATGTAGAGGCCACAGGATGGCTGATGGATGTATATATCACGGGGGCAGACAGTTCCTGTAAAATGACAAGTAGTGTCCAGCCAGTCACTGACCTAGTTCCATCAAAACCACAGAGAATTATTACAGGTAGCCGCATCCTGCCTGATTCACGGTCTCAGAGGAGGCAGTACGTGATTCTACCTCCTGAACAAGATGAGGACAAAAAAACCTTCCATAGTCCCAGTCTGTGTGACCCAGATCCTCTGTAGTGAGTATGATTTATCGGGTACCATCATTACCCTAAAAGGGGTCAGGGTGATGTTAAAGAAGGATTGTATGGGTGTGATGTACAGTAACAGAGTGTAACGGTGTGTTGTAACAGAGGGAGTGTATCGGTGTGATGTAACAGAGGGAGTGTATCGGTGTGATGTAACAGAGAGAGTGTATCGGTGTGATGTAACAGAGGGAGTGTATCGGTGTGATGTAACAGAGAGAGTGTATCGGTGTGATGTAACAGAGGGAGTGTATCGGTGTGATGTAGCAGAGGGAGTGTATCGGTGTGATGTAACAGAGGGAGTGTATCGGTGTGATGTAGCAGAGGGAGTGTATCGGTGTGATGTAACAGAGAGATTGTATCGGTGTGATGTAACAGAGCGAGTGTATCGGTGTGATGTAACAGAGGGAGTGTATCGGTGTGATGTAACAGAGAGAGTGTATCGGTGTGATGTAACAGAGAGAGTGTATCGGTGGGATGTAACAGAGCGAGTGTATCGGTGTGATGTAACAGAGAGAGTGTATCGGTGTGATGTAACAGAGGGAGTGTATCGGTGTGATGTAACAGAGAGATTGTATCGGTGTGATGTAACAGAGGGAGTGTATCGGTGTGATGTAACAGAGAGATTGTATCGGTGTGATGTAACAGAGAGAGTGTATCGGTGTGATGTAACAGAGAGATTGTATCGGTGTGATGTAACAGAGGGAGTGTATCGGTGTGATGTAACAGAGAGATTGTATCGGTGTGATGTAACAGAGGGAGTGTATCGGTGTGATGTAACAGAGGGAGTGTATCGGTGTGATGTAACAGAGAGAGTGTATCGGTGTGATGTAACAGAGGGAGTGTATCGGTGTGATGTAGCAGAGGGAGTGTATCGGTGTGATGTAACAGAGGGAGTGTATCGGTGTGATGTAGCAGAGGGAGTGTATCGGTGTGATGTAACAGAGGGAGTGTATCGGTGTGATGTAACAGAGGGAGTGTATCGGTGTGATGTAACAGAGGGAGTGTATCGGTGTGATGTAACAGAGGGAGTGTATCGGTGTGATGTAACAGAGGGAGTGTATCGGTGTGATGTAACAGAGGGAGTGTATCGGTGTGATGTAACAGAGAGATTGTATCGGTGTGATGTAACAGAGAGAGTGTATCGGTGTGATGTAACAGAGGGAGTGTATCGGTGTGATGTAACAGAGGGACTGTATCGGTGTGATGTAACAGAGGGAGTGTATCGGTGTGATGTAACAGAGAGAGTGTATCGGTGTGATGTAACAGAGGGAGTGTATCGGTGTGATGTAACAGAGGGAGTGTATCGGTGTGATGTAACAGAGCGAGTGTATCGGTGTGATGTAACAGAGAGAGTGTATCGGTGTGATGTAACAGAGGGAGTGTATCGGTGTGATGTAACAGAGAGAGTGTATCGGTGTGATGTAACAGAGAGAGTGTATCGGTGTGATGTAACAGAGAGAGTGTATCGGTGTGATGTAACAGAGGGAGTGTATCGGTGTGATGTAACAGAGAGAGTGTATCGGTGTGATGTAACAGAGAGAGTGTATCGGTGTGATGTAACAGAGAGATTGTATCGGTGTGATGTAACAGAGGGAGTGTATCGGTGTGATGTAACAGAGGGAGTGTATCGGTGTGATGTAACAGAGAGAGTGTATCGGTGTGATGTAACAGAGAGAGTGTATCGGTGTGATGTAGCAGAGGGAGTGTATCGGTGTGATGTAGCAGAGGATGTGTATCGGTGTGATGTAACAGAGGGAGTGTATCGGTGTGATGTAGCAGAGAGAGTGTATCGATGTGATGTAACAGAGAGATTGTATCGGTGTGATGTAACAGAGGGAGTGTATCGGTGTGATGTTACAGAGAGAGTGTATCGGTGTGATGTAACAGAGAGAGTGTATCGGTGTGATGTAACAGAGAGAGTGTATCGGTGTGATGTAACAGAGAGAGTGTATCGGTGTGATGTAACAGAGGGAGTGTATCGGTGTGATGTAACAGAGGGAGTGTATCGGTGTGATGTAACAGAGAGATTGTATCGGTGTGATGTAACAGAGGGAGTGTATCGGTGTGATGTAACAGAGGGAGTGTATCGGTGTGATGTAACAGAGGGAGTGTATCTGTGTGATGTAACAGAGAGATTGTATCGGTGTGATGTAAAAGAGAGAGTGTATCGGTGTGATGTAACAGAGAGAGTGTATCGGTGTGATGTAACAGAGAGATTGTATCGGTGTGATGTAACAGAGAGATTGTATCGGTGTGATGTAACAGAGGGAGTGTATCGGTGTGATGTAACAGAGGGAGTGTATCGGTGTGATGTAACAGAGAGATTGTATCGGTGTGATGTAACAGAGAGATTGTATCGGTGTGATGTAACAGAGAGATTGTATCGGTGTGATGTAACAGAGGGAGTGTATCTGTGTGATGTAACAGAGAGATTGTATCGGTGTGATGTAACAGAGAGAGTGTATCGGTGTGATGTAACAGAGAGAGTGTATCGGTGTGATGTAACAGAGGGAGTGTATCGGTGTGATGTAACAGAGGGAGTGTATCGGTGTGATGTAACAGAGAGAGTGTATCGGTGTGATGTAACAGAGGGAGTGTATCGGTGTGATGTAACAGAGAGATTGTATCGGTGTGATGTAACAGAGAGAGTGTATCGGTGTGATGTAACAGAGAGAGTGTATCGGTGTGATGTAACAGAGGGAGTGTATCGGTGTGATGTAACAGAGGGAGTGTATCGGTGTGATGTAACAGAGAGATTGTATCGGTGTGATGTTACAGAGGGAGTGTATCGGTGTGATGTAACAGAGGGAGTGTATCGATGTGATGTAACAGAGAGATTGTATCGGTGTGATGTAACAGAGGGAGTGTATCGGTGTGATGTAACAGAGAGATTGTATCGGTGTGATGTAACAGAGGGAGTGTATCGGTGTGATGTAACAGAGGGAGTGTATCGGTGTGATGTAACAGAGAGAGTGTATCGGTGTGATGTAACAGAGAGAGTGTATCGGTGTGATGTAACAGAGGGAGTGTATCGGTGTGATGTAAAAGAGGGAGTGTATCGGTGTGATGTAACAGAGGGAGTGTATCGGTGTGATGTAACAGAGAGATTGTATCGGTGTGATGTTACAGAGGGAGTGTATCGGTGTGATGTAACAGAGGGAGTGTATCGGTGTGATGTAGCAGAGGGAGTGTATCGGTGTGATGTAACAGAGAGATTGTATCGGTGTGATGTAACAGAGGGAGTGTATCGGTGGGATGTAACAGAGAGATTGTATCGATGTGATGTAACAGAGGGAGTGTATCGGTGTGATGTAACAGAGGGAGTGTATCGGTGTGATGTAACAGAGGGAGTGTATCGGTGTGATGTAACAGAGAGATTGTATCGGTGTGATGTAACAGAGGGAGTGTATCGGTGTGATGTAACAGAGGGAGTGTATCGGTGTGATGTAACAGAGAGATTGTATCGGTGTGATGTAACAGAGAGATTGTATCGGTGTGATGTAACAGAGGGAGTGTATCGGTGTGATGTAACAGAGGGAGTGTATCGGTGTGATGTAACAGAGAGATTGTATCGATGTGATGTAACAGAGGGAGTGTATCGGTGTGATGTAACAGAGAGATTGTATCGGTGTGATGTAACAGAGAGATTGTATCGGTGTGATGTAACAGAGAGAGTGTATCGGTGTGATGTAACAGAGAGATTGTATCGGTGTGATGTAACAGAGAGAGTGTATCGGTGTGATGTAACAGAGAGATTGTATCGGTGTGATGTAACAGAGAGAGTGTATCGGTGTGATGTAACAGAGAGAGTGTATCGGTGTGATGTAACAGAGAGATTGTATCGGTGTGATGTAACAGAGAGAGTGTATCGGTGTGATGTAACAGAGGGAGTGTATCGGTGTGATGTAACAGAGAGATTGTATCGGTGTGATGTAACAGAGAGAGTGTATCGGTGTGATGTAACAGAGAGATTGTATCGGTGTGATGTAACAGAGAGAGTGTATCGGTGTGATGTAACAGAGAGATTGTATCGGTGTGATGTAACAGAGAGAGTGTATCGGTGTGATGTAACAGAGGGGAGTGTATCGGTGTGATGTAACAGAGAGATTGTATCGGTGTGATGTAACAGAGAGAGTGTATCGGTGTGATGTAACAGAGGGAGTGTATCGGTGTGATGTAACAGAGAGAGTGTATCGGTGTGATGTAACAGAGGGAGTGTATCGGTGTGATGTAACAGAGAGAGTGTATCGGTGTGATGTAACAGAGGGAGTGTATCGGTGTGATGTAACAGAGAGATTGTATCGGTGTGATGTAACAGAGAGAGTGTATCGGTGTGATGTAACAGAGAGAGTGTATCGGTGTGATGTAACAGAGAGAGTGTATCGGTGTGATGTAACAGAGAGAGTGTATCGGTGTGATGTAACAGAGAGATTGTATCGGTGTGATGTAACAGAGAGATTGTATCGGTGTGATGTAACAGAGGGAGTGTATCGGTGTGATGTAACAGAGAGATTGTATCTGTGTGATGTAACAGAGAGATTGTATCGATGTGATGTAACAGAGAGAGTGTATCGGTGTGATGTAACAGAGGGAGTGTATCGGTGTGATGTAACAGAGAGATTGTATCGGTGTGATGTAACAGAGAGAGTGTATCGGTGTGATGTAACAGAGAGAGTGTATCGGTGTGATGTAACAGAGAGAGTGTATCGGTGTGATGTAACAGAGAGAGTGTATCGGTGTGATGTAACAGAGAGAGTGTATCGGTGTGATGTAACAGAGAGAGTGTATCGGTGTGATGTAACAGAGAGAGTGTATCGGTGTGATGTAACAGAGGGAGTGTATCGGTGTGATGTAACAGAGAGAGTGTATCGGTGTGATGTAACAGAGGGAGTGTATCGGTGTGATGTAACAGAGAGAGTGTATCGATGTGATGTAACAGAGAGAGTGTATCGGTGTGATGTAACAGAGGGAGTGTATCGGTGTGATGTAACAGAGGGAGTGTATCGGTGTGATGTAGCAGAGAGAGTGTATCGGTGTGATGTAACAGAGAGATTGTATCGGTGTGATGTAACAGAGAGAGTGTATCGGTGTGATGTAACAGAGAGAGTGTATCGGTGTGATGTAACAGAGGGAGTGTATCGGTGTGATGTAACAGAGGGAGTGTATCGATGTGATGTAACAGAGAGATTGTATCGGTGTGATGTAACAGAGGGAGTGTATCGGTGTGATGTAACAGAGAGATTGTATCGGTGTGATGTAACAGAGGGAGTGTATCGATGTGATGTAACAGAGAGATTGTATCGGTGTGATGTAACAGAGGGAGTGTATCGGTGTGATGTAACAGAGAGATTGTATCGGTGTGATGTAACAGAGGGAGTGTATCGGTGTGATGTAACAGAGGGAGTGTATCGGTGGGATGTAACAGAGAGAGTGTATCGGTGTGATGTAACAGAGAGATTGTATCGGTGTGATGTAACAGAGGGAGTGTATCGGTGTGATGTAACAGAGGGAGTGTTGTATCGGTGTGATGTAACAGAGAGAATGTATCGGTGTGATGTAACAGAGGGAGTGTATCGGTGTGATGTAACAGAGAGAGTGTATCGGTGTGATGTAACAGAGAGATTGTATCGGTGTGATGTAACAGAGGGAGTGTATCGTGTGATGTAACAGAGAGATTGTATCGGTGTGATGTAACAGAGGGAGTGTATCGGTGTGATGTAACAGAGGGAGTGTATCGGTGTGATGTAACAGAGAGATTGTATCGGTGTGATGTAACAGAGGGAGTGTATCGGTGTGATGTAACAGAGAGATTGTATCGGTGTGATGTAACAGAGGGAGTGTATCGGTGTGATGTAACAGAGAGATTGTATCGGTGTGATGTAACAGAGAGATTGTATCGGTGTGATGTAACAGAGAGAGTGTATCGGTGTGATGTAACAGAGAGATTGTATCGGTGTGATGTAACAGAGAGAGTGTATCGGTGTGATGTAACAGAGAGAGTGTATCGGTGTGATGTAACAGAGAGATTGTATCGGTGTGATGTAACAGAGAGAGTGTATCGGTGTGATGTAACAGAGAGAGTGTATCGGTGTGATGTAACAGAGAGAGTGTATCGGTGTGATGTAACAGAGAGAGTGTATCGGTGTGATGTAACAGAGGAGTGTATCGGTGTGATGTAACAGAGGAGTGTATCGGTGTGATGTAACAGAGAGAGTGTATCGGTGTGATGTAACAGAGAGATTGTATCGGTGTGATGTAACAGAGGGAGTGTATCGGTGTGATGTAACAGAGGGAGTGTATCGGTGTGATGTAACAGAGGGAGTGTATCGGTGTGATGTAACAGAGAGAGTGTATCGGTGTGATGTAACAGAGAGATTGTATCGGTGTGATGTAACAGAGAGAGTGTATCGTGTGATGTAACAGAGGGAGTGTATCGGTGTGATGTAACAGAGAGATTGTATCGGTGTGATGTAACAGAGAGAGTGTATCGGTGTGATGTAACAGAGAGAGTGTATCGGTGTGATGTAACAGAGAGAGTGTATCGGTGTGATGTAACAGAGAGAGTGTATCGGTGTGATGTAACAGAGGGAGTGTATCGGTGTGATGTAACAGAGAGAGTGTATCGGTGTGATGTAACAGAGAGAGTGTATCGGTGTGATGTAACAGAGAGAGTTTATCGGTGTGATGTAACAGAGAGAGTGTATCGGTGTGATGTAACAGAGAGAGTGTATCGATGTGATGTAACAGAGGGAGTGTATCGGTGTGATGTAACAGAGGGAGTGTATCGGTGTGATGTAACAGAGAGAGTGTATCGGTGTGATGTAACAGAGGGAGTGTATCGGTGTGATGTAACAGAGAGAGTGTATCGATGTGATGTAACAGAGAGAGTGTATCGGTGTGATGTAACAGAGAGATTGTATCGGTGTGATGTAACAGAGAGATTGTATCGGTGTGATGTAACAGAGGGAGTGTATCGATGTGATGTAACAGAGAGATTGTATCGGTGTGATGTAACAGAGAGAGTGTATCGGTGTGATGTAACAGAGAGGAGTGTATCGGTGTGATGTAACAGAGGGAGTGTAATCGGTGTGATGTAACAGAGAGAGTGTATCGGTGTGATGTAACAGAGAGATTGTATCGGTGTGATGTAACAGAGAGATTGTATCGGTGTGATGTAACAGAGAGAGTGTATCGGTGTGATGTAACAGAGGGAGTGTATCGGTGTGATGTAACAGAGGGAGTGTATCGGTGTGATGTAACAGAGAGATTGTATCGGTGTGATGTAACAGAGAGATTGTATCGGTGTGATGTAACAGAGGGAGTGTATCGGTGTGATGTAACAAAGGGAGTGTATCGGTGTGATGTAACAGAGGGAGTGTATCGGTGTGATGTAACAGAGGGAGTGTATCGGTGTGATGTAACAGAGGGAGTGTATCGGTGTGATGTAACAGAGAGAGTGTATCGATGTGATGTAACAGAGAGAGTGTATCGGTGTGATGTAACAGAGGGAGTGTATCGGTGTGATGTAACAGAGAGAGTGTATCGGTGTGATGTAACAGAGGAGTGTATCGGTGTGATGTAACAGAGAGAGTGTATCGGTGTGATGTAACAGAGGGAGTGTATCGGTGTGATGTAACAGAGAGAGTGTATCGGTGTGATGTAACAGAGGAGTGTATCGGTGTGATGTAACAGAGGGAGTGTATCGGTGTGATGTAACAGAGGGAGTGTATCTGTGTGATGTAACAGAGAGATTGTATCGGTGTGATGTAACAGAGAGAGTGTATCGGTGTGATGTAACAGAGAGAGTGTATCGGTGTGATGTAACAGAGGGAGTGTATCGGTGTGATGTAACAGAGAGAGTGTATCGATGTGATGTAACAGAGAGATTGTATCGGTGTGATGTAACAGAGGGAGTGTATCGGTGTGATGTAACAGAGAGATTGTATCGGTGTGATGTAACAGAGGGAGTGTATCGGTGTGATGTAACAGAGGGAGTGTATCGGTGTGATGTAACAAAGGGAGTGTATCGGTGTGATGTAACAGAGGGAGTGTATCGGTGTGATGTAACAGAGAGAGTGTATCGGTGTGATGTAACAGAGAGAGTGTATCGGTGTGATGTAACAGAGAGAGTGTATCGGTGTGATGTAACAGAGAGATTGTATCGGTGTGATGTAACAGAGAGAGTGTATCGGTGTGATGTAACAGAGAGATTGTATCAGTGTGATGTAACAGAGAGAGTGTATCGGTGTGATGTAACAGAGAGAGTGTATCGGTGTGATGTAACAGAGGGAGTGTATCGGTGTGATGTAACAGAGAGAGTGTATCGGTGTGATGTAACAGAGGGAGTGTATCGGTGTGATGTAACAGAGGGAGTGTATCGGTGTGATGTAACAGAGGGAGTGTATCGGTGTGATGTAACAGAGGGAGTGTATCGGTGTGATGTAACAGAGGGAGTGTATCGGTGTGATGTAACAGAGGGAGTGTATCGGTGTGATGTAACAGAGGGAGTGTATCGGTGTGATGTAACAGAGAGATTGTATCGGTGTGATGTAACAGAGGGAGTGTATCGGTGTGATGTAACAGAGAGAGTGTATCGGTGTGATGTAACAGAGAGAGTGTATCGGTGTGATGTAACAGAGAGAGTGTATCGGTGTGATGTAACAGAGGGAGTGTATCGGTGTGATGTAACAGAGGGAGTGTATCGGTGTGATGTAACAGAGAGAGTGTATCGGTGTGATGTAACAGAGAGAGTGTATCGATGTGATGTAACAGAGAGATTGTATCGGTGTGATGTAACAGAGAGAGTGTATCGGTGTGATGTAACAGAGGGAGTGTAACGGTGTGATGTAACAGAGGGACTGTATCGGTGTGATGTAACAGAGAGAGTGTATCGGTGTGATGTAACAGAGAGATTGTATCGGTGTGATGTAACAGAGGGAGTGTATCGGTGTGATGTAACAGAGAGAGTGTATCGGTGTGATGTAACAGAGGGAGTGTATCGGTGTGATGTAACAGAGGGAGTGTATCGGTGTGATGTAACAGAGAGATTGTATCGGTGTGATGTAACAGAGGGAGTGTATCGGTGTGATGTAACAGAGGGAGTGTATCGGTGTGATGTAACAGAGGGAGTGTATCGGTGTGATGTAACAGAGGGAGTGTATCGGTGTGATGTAACAGAGAGAGTGTATCGGTGTGATGTAACAGAGGGAGTGTATCGGTGTGATGTAACAGAGAGAGTGTATCGGTGTGATGTAACAGAGAGATTGTATCAGTGTGATGTAACAGAGAGAGTGTATCGGTGTGATGTAACAGAGAGATTGTATCAGTGTGATGTAACAGAGAGAGTGTATCGGTGTGATGTAACAGAGAGAGTGTATCGGTGTGATGTAGCAGAGGGAGTGTATCGGTGGGATGTAACAGAGGGAGTGTATCGGTGTGATGTAACAGAGAGAGTGTATCGGTGTGATGTAACAGAGGGAGTGTATCGGTGTGATGTAACAGAGGGAGTGTATCGGTGTGATGTAACAGAGGGAGTGTATCGGTGTGATGTAACAGAGGGAGTGTATCGGTGTGATGTAACAGAGAGATTGTATCAGTGTGATGTAACAGAGAGAGTGTATCGATGTGATGTAACAGAGGGAGTGTATCGGTGTGATGTAACAGAGCGAGTGTATCGGTGTGATGTAACAGAGGGAGTGTATCGGTGTGATGTAACAGAGGGAGTGTATCGGTGTGATGTAACAGAGGGAGTGTATCGGTGTGATGTAACAGAGAGATTGTATCAGTGTGATGTAACAGAGAGAGTGTATCGATGTGATGTAACAGAGAGAGTGTATCGGTGTGATGTAACAGAGGGAGTGTATCGGTGTGATGTAGCAGAGGGAGTGTATCGGTGTGATGTAACAGAGGGAGTGTATCGGTGTGATGTAACAGAGAGAGTGTATCGGTGTGATGTAACAGAGGGAGTGTATCGGTGTGATGTAACAGAGGGAGTGTATCGGTGTGATGTAACAGAGGGAGTGTATCGGTGTGATGTAACAGAGGGAGTGTATCGGTGTGATGTAACAGAGGGAGTGTATCGGTGTGATGTAACAGAGGGAGTGTATCGGTGTGATGTAACAGAGGGAGTGTATCGGTGTGATGTAACAGAGAGAGTGTATCGGTGTGATGTAACAGAGCGAGTGTATCGGTGTGATGTAACAGAGGGAGTGTATCGGTGTGATGTAACAGAGAGAGTGTATCGATGTGATGTAACAGAGGGAGTGTATCGGTGTGATGTAACAGAGAGAGTGTATCGGTGTGATGTAACAGAGAGAGTGTATCGGTGTGATGTAACAGAGAGAGTGTATCGGTGTGATGTAACAGAGGGAGTGTATCGGTGTGATGTAACAGAGAGAGTGTATCAGTGTGATGTAACAGAGAGAGTGTATCGGTGTGATGTAACAGAGGGAGTGTATCGGTGTGATGTAACAGAGAGAGTGTATCGGTGTGATGTAACAGAGAGAGTGTATCGGTGTGATGTAACAGAGGGAGTGTATCGGTGTGATGTAACAGAGAGATTGTATCGGTGTGATGTAACAGAGGGAGTGTATCGGTGTGATGTAACAGAGAGATTGTATCGGTGTGATGTAACAGAGGGAGTGTATCGGTGTGATGTAACAGAGGGAGTGTATCGGTGTGATGTAACAGAGAGAGTGTATCGGTGTGATGTAACAGAGGGAGTGTATCGGTGTGATGTAACAGAGACATTGTATCGGTGTGATGTAACAGAGGGAGTGTATCGGTGTGATGTAACAGAGGGAGTGTATCGGTGTGATGTAACAGAGGGAGTGTATCTGTGTGATGTAACAGAGGGAGTGTATCGGTGTGATGTAACAGAGGGAGTGTATCGGTGTGATGTAACAGAGGGAGTGTATCGGTGTGATGTAACAGAGAGATTGTATCGGTGTGATGTAACAGAGAGAGTGTATCGGTGTGATGTAACAGAGAGAGTGTATCGGTGTGATGTAACAGAGGGAGTGTATCGGTGTGATGTTACAGAGGGGGTGTATCGGTGTGATGTAACAGAGGGAGTGAATCGGTGTGATGTAGCAGAGGGAGTGTATCGGTGTGATGTAACAGAGGAGTGTATTGGTGTGATGTTACAGAGGGGGTGTATCGGTGTGATGTAACAGAGGGAGTGAATCGGTGTGATGTAGCAGAGGGAGTGTATCGGTGTGATGTAACAGAGGGAGTGTATCGGTGTGATGTAACAGAGAGAGTGTATCGGTGTGATGTAACAGAGGGAGTGTATCGATGTGATGTAACAGAGAGATTGTATCGGTGTGATGTAACAGAGGGAGTGTATCGGTGTGATGTAACAGAGGGAGTGTATCGGTGTGATGTAACAGAGAGAGTGTATCGGTGTGATGTAACAGAGGGAGTGTATCGGTGTGATGTAACAGAGACATTGTATCGGTGTGATGTAACAGAGGGAGTGTATCGGTGTGATGTAACAGAGGGAGTGTATCGGTGTGATGTAACAGAGGGAGTGTATCTGTGTGATGTAACAGAGAGATTGTATCGGTGTGATGTAACAGAGAGAGTGTATCGGTGTGATGTAACAGAGAGAGTGTATCGGTGTGATGTAACAGAGGGAGTGTATCGGTGTGATGTAACAGAGAGAGTGTATCGGTGTGATGTAACAGAGGGAGTGTATCGGTGTGATGTAACAGAGAGAGTGTATCGATGTGATGTAACAGAGAGATTGTATCGGTGTGATGTAACAGAGAGATTGTATCGGTGTGATGTAACAGAGAGAGTGTATCGGTGTGATGTAACAGAGAGATTGTATCGGTGTGTGATATTACAGAGAGAGTGTATCGGTGTGATGTAACAGAGATTGTATCGGTGTGATGTAACAGAGGGAGTGTATCGGTGTGATGTAACAGAGAGATTGTATCGGTGTGATGTAACAGAGAGATTGTATCGGTGTGATGTAACAGAGAGAGTGTATCGGTGTGATGTAACAGAGAGATTGTATCGGTGTGATGTAACAGAGGGAGTGTATCGGTGTGATGTAACAGAGAGAGTGTATCGGTGTGATGTAACAGAGGGAGTGTATCGGTGTGATGTAACAGAGAGATTGTATCGTGTGATGTAACAGAGAGATTGTATCGGTGTGATGTAACAGAGGGAGTGTATCGGTGTGATGTAACAGAGAGAGTGTATCGGTGTGATGTAACAGAGGAGTGTATCGGTGTGATGTAACAGAGAGATTGTATCGGTGTGATGTAACAGAGAGAGTGTATCGGTGTGATGTAACAGAGGGAGTGTATCGGTGTGATGTAACAGAGAGAGTGTATCGGTGTGATGTAACAGAGAGATTGTATCGGTGTGATGTAACAGAGAGATTGTATCGGTGTGATGTAACAGAGGGAGTGTATCGGTGTGATGTAACAGAGAGAGTGTATCGGTGTGATGTAACAGAGGGAGTGTATCGGTGTGATGTAACAGAGAGATTGTATCGGTGTGATGTAACAGAGAGAGTGTATCGGTGTGATGTAACAGAGGGAGTGTATCGGTGTGATGTAACAGAGAGAGTGTATCGGTGTGATGTAACAGAGAGATTGTATCAGTGTGATGTAACAGAGAGAGTGTATCGGTGTGATGTAACAGAGAGATTGTATCAGTGTGATGTAACAGAGAGAGTGTATCGGTGTGATGTAACAGAGAGAGTGTATCGGTGTGATGTAGCAGAGGGAGTGTATCGGTGTGATGTAACAGAGGGAGTGTATCGGTGTGATGTAACAGAGAGAGTGTATCGGTGTGATGTAACAGAGGGAGTGTATCGGTGTGATGTAACAGAGGGAGTGTATCGGTGTGATGTAACAGAGGGAGTGTATCGGTGTGATGTAACAGAGGGAGTGTATCGGTGTGATGTAACAGAGAGATTGTATCAGTGTGATGTAACAGAGAGAGTGTATCGATGTGATGTAACAGAGGGAGTGTATCGGTGTGATGTAACAGAGCGAGTGTATCGGTGTGATGTAACAGAGGGAGTGTATCGGTGTGATGTAACAGAGGGAGTGTATCGGTGTGATGTAACAGAGGGAGTGTATCGGTGTGATGTAACAGAGAGATTGTATCAGTGTGATGTAACAGAGAGAGTGTATCGATGTGATGTAACAGAGAGAGTGTATCGGTGTGATGTAACAGAGGGAGTGTATCGGTGTGATGTAGCAGAGGGAGTGTATCGGTGTGATGTAACAGAGGGAGTGTATCGGTGTGATGTAACAGAGAGAGTGTATCGGTGTGATGTAACAGAGGGAGTGTATCGGTGTGATGTAACAGAGGAGTGTATCGGTGTGATGTAACAGAGGGAGTGTATCGGTGTGATGTAACAGAGGAGTGTATCGGTGTGATGTAACAGAGGGAGTGTATCGGTGTGATGTAACAGAGGGAGTGTATCGGTGTGATGTAACAGAGGGAGTGTATCGGTGTGATGTAACAGAGAGAGTGTATCGGTGTGATGTAACAGAGCGAGTGTATCGGTGTGATGTAACAGAGGGAGTGTATCGGTGTGATGTAACAGAGAGAGTGTATCGATGTGATGTAACAGAGGGAGTGTATCGGTGTGATGTAACAGAGAGAGTGTATCGGTGTGATGTAACAGAGAGAGTGTATCGGTGTGATGTAACAGAGAGAGTGTATCGGTGTGATGTAACAGAGGGAGTGTATCGGTGTGATGTAACAGAGAGAGTGTATCAGTGTGATGTAACAGAGAGAGTGTATCGGTGTGATGTAACAGAGGGAGTGTATCGGTGTGATGTAACAGAGAGAGTGTATCGGTGTGATGTAACAGAGAGAGTGTATCGGTGTGATGTAACAGAGGGAGTGTATCGGTGTGATGTAACAGAGAGATTGTATCGGTGTGATGTAACAGAGGGAGTGTATCGGTGTGATGTAACAGAGAGATTGTATCGGTGTGATGTAACAGAGGGAGTGTATCGGTGTGATGTAACAGAGGGAGTGTATCGGTGTGATGTAACAGAGAGAGTGTATCGGTGTGATGTAACAGAGGGAGTGTATCGGTGTGATGTAACAGAGACATTGTATCGGTGTGATGTAACAGAGGGAGTGTATCGGTGTGATGTAACAGAGGGAGTGTATCGGTGTGATGTAACAGAGGGAGTGTATCTGTGTGATGTAACAGAGGGAGTGTATCGGTGTGATGTAACAGAGGGAGTGTATCGGTGTGATGTAACAGAGGGAGTGTATCGGTGTGATGTAACAGAGAGATTGTATCGGTGTGATGTAACAGAGAGAGTGTATCGGTGTGATGTAACAGAGAGAGTGTATCGGTGTGATGTAACAGAGGGAGTGTATCGGTGTGATGTTACAGAGGGGGTGTATCGGTGTGATGTAACAGAGGGAGTGAATCGGTGTGATGTAGCAGAGGGAGTGTATCGGTGTGATGTAACAGAGGGAGTGTATTGGTGTGATGTTACAGAGGGGGTGTATCGGTGTGATGTAACAGAGGGAGTGAATCGGTGTGATGTAGCAGAGGGAGTGTATCGGTGTGATGTAACAGAGGGAGTGTATCGGTGTGATGTAACAGAGGGAGTGTATCTGTGTGATGTAACAGAGGGAGTGTATCGGTGTGATGTAACAGAGGGAGTGTATCGGTGTGATGTAACAGAGGGAGTGTATCGGTGTGATGTAACAGAGAGATTGTATCGGTGTGATGTAACAGAGAGAGTGTATCGGTGTGATGTAACAGAGAGAGTGTATCGGTGTGATGTAACAGAGGGAGTGTATCGGTGTGATGTTACAGAGGGGGTGTATCGGTGTGATGTAACAGAGGGAGTGAATCGGTGTGATGTAGCAGAGGGAGTGTATCGGTGTGATGTAACAGAGGGAGTGTATTGGTGTGATGTTACAGAGGGGGTGTATCGGTGTGATGTAACAGAGGGAGTGAATCGGTGTGATGTAACAGAGGGAGTGTATCGATGTGATGTAACAGAGAGATTGTATCGGTGTGATGTAACAGAGGGAGTGTATCGGTGTGATGTAACAGAGGGAGTGTATCGGTGTGATGTAACAGAGAGAGTGTATCGGTGTGATGTAACAGAGGGAGTGTATCGGTGTGATGTAACAGAGACATTGTATCGGTGTGATGTAACAGAGGGAGTGTATCGGTGTGATGTAACAGAGGGAGTGTATCGGTGTGATGTAACAGAGGGAGTGTATCTGTGTGATGTAACAGAGAGATTGTATCGGTGTGATGTAACAGAGAGAGTGTATCGGTGTGATGTAACAGAGAGAGTGTATCGGTGTGATGTAACAGAGGGAGTGTATCGGTGTGATGTAACAGAGGAGTGTATCGGTGTGATGTAACAGAGAGAGTGTATCGATGTGATGTAACAGAGAGATTGTATCGGTGTGATGTAACAGAGAGATTGTATCGGTGTGATGTAACAGAGAGAGTGTATCGGTGTGATGTAACAGAGAGATTGTATCGGTGTGTGATATTACAGAGAGAGTGTATCGGTGTGATGTAACAGAGATTGTATCGGTGTGATGTAACAGAGGGAGTGTATCGGTGTGATGTAACAGAGAGATTGTATCGGTGTGATGTAACAGAGAGATTGTATCGGTGTGATGTAACAGAGAGAGTGTATCGGTGTGATGTAACAGAGAGATTGTATCGGTGTGATGTAACAGAGGGAGTGTATCGGTGTGATGTAACAGAGAGAGTGTATCGGTGTGATGTAACAGAGGGAGTGTATCGGTGTGATGTAACAGAGAGATTGTATCGGTGTGATGTAACAGAGGGAGTGTATCGGTGTGATGTAACAGAGAGAGTGTATCGGTGTGATGTAACAGAGGGAGTGTATCGGTGTGATGTAACAGAGAGAGTGTATCGTGTGATGTAACAGAGAGAGTGTATCGGTGTGATGTAACAGAGGGAGTGTATCGGTGTGATGTAACAGAGAGAGTGTATCGTGTGATGTAACAGAGAGAGTGTATCGGTGTGATGTAACAGAGAGAGTGTATCGGTGTGATGTAACAGAGGGAGTGTATCGGTGTGATGTAACAGAGAGAGTGTATCGGTGTGATGTAACAGAGGGAGTGTATCGATGTGATGTAACAGAGAGATTGTATCGGTGTGATGTAACAGAGGGAGTGTATCGGTGTGATGTAACAGAGAGAGTGTATCGATGTGATGTAACAGAGAGAGTGTATCGGTGTGATGTAACAGAGAGAGTGTATCGGTGTGATGTAACAGAGGGAGTGTATCGATGTGATGTAACAGAGAGATTGTATCGGTGTGATGTAACAGAGGGAGTGTATCGGTGTGATGTAACAGAGGGAGTGTATCGGTGTGATGTAACAGAGAGAGTGTATCGGTGTGATGTAACAGAGGGAGTGTATCGGTGTGATGTAACAGAGACTTGTATCGGTGTGATGTAACAGAGGGAGTGTATCGGTGTGATGTAACAGAGGGAGTGTATCGGTGTGATGTAACAGAGGGAGTGTATCTGTGTGATGTAACAGAGAGATTGTATCGGTGTGATGTAACAGAGAGAGTGTATCGGTGTGATGTAACAGAGAGAGTGTATCGGTGTGATGTAACAGAGGGAGTGTATCGGTGTGATGTAACAGAGGGAGTGTATCGGTGTGATGTAACAGAGAGAGTGTATCGATGTGATGTAACAGAGAGATTGTATCGGTGTGATGTAACAGAGGGAGTGTATCGGTGTGATGTAACAGAGGGAGTGTATCGGTGTGATGTAACAGAGGGAGTGTATCGGTGTGATGTAACAGAGGGAGTGTATCGGTGTGATGTAACAGAGGGAGTGTATCGGTGTGATGTAACAGAGGGAGTGTATCGGTGTGATGTAACAAAGGGAGTGTATCGGTGTGATGTAACAGAGAGAGTGTATCGGTGTGATGTAACAAAGGGAGTGTATCGGTGTGATGTAACAAAGGGAGTGTATCGGTGTGATGTAACAGAGGGAGTGTATCGGTGTGATGTAACAGAGAGAGTGTATCGGTGTGATGTAACAGAGGGAGTGTATCGGTGTGATGTAACAGAGAGATTGTATCGATGTGATGTAACAGAGAGAGTGTATCTATGTGATGTAACAGAGAGAGTGTATCGATGTGATGTAACAGAGGGAGTGTATCGGTGTGATGTAACAGAGGGAGTGTATCGGTGTGATGTAACAGAGAGAGTGTATCGATGTGATGTAACAAAGGGAGTGTATCGGTGTGATGTAACAGAGAGAGTGTATCGGTGTGATGTAACAGAGAGATTGTATCGGTGTGATGTAACAGAGGGAGTGTATCGGTGTGATGTAACAGAGAGAGTGTATCGGTGTGATGTAACAGAGAGATTGTATCGGTGTGATGTAACAGAGGGAGTGTATCGGTGTGATGTAACAGAGAGAGTGTATCGGTGGGATGTAACAGAGAGAGTGTATCGGTGTGATGTAACAGAGGGAGTGTATCGGTGTGATGTAACAGAGGGAGTGTATCGGTGTGATGTAACAGAGGGAGTGTATCGGTGTGATGTAACAGAGAGAGTGTATCGGTGTGATGTAACAAAGGGAGTGTATCGGTGTGATGTAACAGAGGGAGTGTATCGGTGTGATGTAACAGAGAGAGTGTATCGGTGTGATGTAACAGAGGGAGTGTATCGGTGTGATGTAACAGAGGGAGTGTATCGATGTGATGTAACAGAGGGAGTGTATCGGTGTGATGTAACAGAGAGAGTGTATCGGTGTGATGTAACAGAGAGAGTGTATCGGTGTGATGTAACAGAGAGAGTGTATCGGTGTGATGTAACAGAGGGAGTGTATCGGTGTGATGTAACAGAGAGAGTGTATCGGTGTGATGTAACAGAGAGAGTGTATCAGTGTGATGTAACAGAGAGAGTGTATCGGTGTGATGTAACAGAGGGAGTGTATCGGTGTGATGTAACAGAGAGAGTGTATCGGTGTGATGTAACAGAGAGAGTGTATCGGTGTGATGTAACAGAGGGAGTGTATCGGTGTGATGTAACAGAGAGATTGTATCGGTGTGATGTAACAGAGGGAGTGTATCGGTGTGATGTAACAGAGGGAGTGTATCGGTGTGATGTAACAGAGGGAGTGTATCGGTGTGATGTAACAGAGAGAGTGTATCGGTGTGATGTAACAGAGGGAGTGTATCGGTGTGATGTAACAGAGAGAGTGTATCGGTGTGATGTAACAGAGGGAGTGTATCGATGTGATGTAACAGAGAGATTGTATCGGTGTGATGTAACAGAGAGATTGTATCGGTGTGATGTAACAGAGGGAGTGTATCGGTGTGATGTAACAGAGGGAGTGTATCGGTGTGATGTAACAGAGAGAGTGTATCGGTGTGATGTAACAGAGGGAGTGTATCGGTGTGATGTAACAGAGACATTGTATCGGTGTGATGTAACAGAGGGAGTGTATCGGTGTGATGTAACAGAGGGAGTGTATCGGTGTGATGTAACAGAGGGAGTGTATCTGTGTGATGTAACAGAGAGATTGTATCGGTGTGATGTAACAGAGAGAGTGTATCGGTGTGATGTAACAGAGAGAGTGTATCGGTGTGATGTAACAGAGGGAGTGTATCGGTGTGATGTAACAGAGGGAGTGTATCGGTGTGATGTAACAGAGAGAGTGTATCGATGTGATGTAACAGAGAGATTGTATCGGTGTGATGTAACAGAGGGAGTGTATCGGTGTGATGTAACAGAGAGATTGTATCGGTGTGATGTAACAGAGAGAGTGTATCGGTGTGATGTAACAGAGAGATTGTATCGGTGTGTGATATTACAGAGAGAGTGTATCGGTGTGATGTAACAGAGATTGTATCGGTGTGATGTAACAGAGGGAGTGTATCGGTGTGATGTAACAGAGAGATTGTATCGGTGTGATGTAACAGAGAGATTGTATCGGTGTGATGTAACAGAGAGAGTGTATCGGTGTGATGTAACAGAGAGATTGTATCGGTGTGATGTAACAGAGAGATTGTATCGGTGTGATGTAACAGAGAGAGTGTATCGGTGTGATGTAACAGAGAGATTGTATCGGTGTGATGTAACAGAGGGAGTGTATCGGTGTGATGTAACAGAGAGAGTGTATCGGTGTGATGTAACAGAGGGAGTGTATCGGTGTGATGTAACAGAGAGATTGTATCGGTGTGATGTAACAGAGGGAGTGTATCGGTGTGATGTAACAGAGGGAGTGTATCGGTGTGATGTAACAGAGAGAGTGTATCGGTGTGATGTAACAGAGGGAGTGTATCGGTGTGATGTAACAGAGAGATTGTATCGGTGTGATGTAACAGAGAGAGTGTATCGGTGTGATGTAACAGAGGGAGTGTATCGGTGTGATGTAACAGAGAGAGTGTATCGATGTGATGTAACAGAGAGAGTGTATCGGTGTGATGTAACAGAGAGAGTGTATCGGTGTGATGTAACAGAGGGAGTGTATCGGTGTGATGTAACAGAGAGAGTGTATCGGTGTGATGTAACAGAGGGAGTGTATCGGTGTGATGTAACAGAGAGATTGTATCGGTGTGATGTAACAGAGGGAGTGTATCGGTGTGATGTAACAGAGGGAGTGTATCGGTGTGATGTAACAGAGAGATTGTATCGGTGTGATGTAACAGAGAGATTGTATCGGTGTGATGTAACAGAGGGAGTGTATCGATGTGATGTAACAGAGAGATTGTATCGGTGTGATGTAACAGAGGGAGTGTATCGGTGTGATGTAACAGAGGGAGTGTATCGGTGTGATGTAACAGAGAGATTGTATCGGTGTGATGTAACAGAGGGAGTGTATCGGTGTGATGTAACAGAGGGAGTGTATCGGTGTGATGTAACAGAGAGATTGTATCGGTGTGATGTAACAGAGAGATTGTATCGGTGTGATGTAACAGAGGGAGTGTATCGATGTGATGTAACAGAGAGATTGTATCGGTGTGATGTAACAGAGGGAGTGTATCGGTGTGATGTAACAGAGAGAGTGTATCGATGTGATGTAACAGAGAGAGTGTATCGGTGTGATGTAACAGAGAGAGTGTATCGGTGTGATGTAACAGAGGGAGTGTATCGATGTGATGTAACAGAGAGATTGTATCGGTGTGATGTAACAGAGGGAGTGTATCGGTGTGATGTAACAGAGGGAGTGTATCGGTGTGATGTAACAGAGAGAGTGTATCGGTGTGATGTAACAGAGGGAGTGTATCGGTGTGATGTAACAGAGACATTGTATCGGTGTGATGTAACAGAGACATTGTATCGGTGTGATGTAACAGAGAGATTGTATCGGTGTGATGTAACAGAGGGAGTGTATCGGTGTGATGTAACAGAGGGAGTGTATCGGTGTGATGTAACAGAGGGAGTGTATCTGTGTGATGTAACAGAGAGATTGTATCGGTGTGATGTAACAGAGAGAGTGTATCGGTGTGATGTAACAGAGAGAGTGTATCGGTGTGATGTAACAGAGGGAGTGTATCGGTGTGATGTAACAGAGAGAGTGTATCGGTGTGATGTAACAAAGGGAGTGTATCGGTGTGATGTAACAGAGGGAGTGTATCGGTGTGATGTAACAGAGAGATTGTATCGGTGTGATGTAACAGAGGGAGTGTATCGGTGTGATGTAACAGAGAGAGTGTATCGGTGTGATGTAACAGAGAGAGTGTATCGATGTGATGTAACAGAGAGATTGTATCGGTGTGATGTAACAGAGGGAGTGTATCGGTGTGATGTAACAGAGGGAGTGTATCGGTGTGATGTAACAGAGGGAGTGTATCGGTGTGATGTAACAGAGGGAGTGTATCGGTGTGATGTAACAGAGGGAGTGTATCGGTGTGATGTAACAGAGGGAGTGTATCGGTGTGATGTAACAGAGAGAGTGTATCGGTGTGATGTAACAAAGGGAGTGTATCGGTGTGATGTAACAGAGAGAGTGTATCGGTGTGATGTAACAAAGGGAGTGTATCGGTGTGATGTAACAAAGGGAGTGTATCGGTGTGATGTAACAGAGGGAGTGTATCGGTGTGATGTAACAAAGGGAGTGTATCGGTGTGATGTAACAGAGAGAGTGTATCGGTGTGATGTAACAGAGAGATTGTATCGGTGTGATGTAACAGAGGGAGTGTATCGGTGTGATGTAACAGAGAGAGTGTATCGGTGTGATGTAACAGAGAGATTGTATCGGTGTGATGTAACAGAGGGAGTGTATCGGTGTGATGTAACAGAGAGAGTGTATCGGTGTGATGTAACAGAGGGAGTGTATCGGTGTGATGTAACAGAGGGAGTGTATCGGTGTGATGTAACAGAGAGAGTGTATCGGTGTGATGTAACAAAGGGAGTGTATCGGTGTGATGTAACAGAGGGAGTGTATCGGTGTGATGTAACAGAGAGAGTGTATCGGTGTGATGTAACAGAGGGAGTGTATCGGTGTGATGTAACAGAGGGAGTGTATCGGTGTGATGTAACAGAGGGAGTGTATCGGTGTGATGTAACAGAGGGAGTGTATCGGTGTGATGTAACAGAGAGAGTGTATCGGTGTGATGTAACAAAGGGAGTGTATCGGTGTGATGTAACAGAGGGAGTGTATCGGTGTGATGTAACAGAGAGAGTGTATCGGTGTGATGTAACAGAGAGAGTGTATCGGTGTGATGTAACAGAGAGATTGTATCGGTGTGATGTAACAGAGGGAGTGTATCGATGTGATGTAACAGAGAGAGTGTATCGGTGTGATGTAACAGAGAGAGTGTATCGGTGTGATGTAACAGAGCGAGTGTATCGGTGTGATGTAGCAGAGGGAGTGTATCGGTGTGATGTAACAGAGGGAGTGTATCGGTGTGATGTAACAGAGAGAGTGTATCGGTGTGTGATATTACAGAGGGAGTGTATCGGTGTGATGTAACAGAGCGAGTGTATCGGTGTGATGTAGCAGAGGGAGTGTATCGGTGTGATGTAACAGAGAGAGTGTATCGGTGTGTGATATTACAGAGAGATTGTATCGGTGTGATGTAACAGAGAGAGTGTATCGGTGTGATGTAACAGAGGGAGTGTATCGGTGTGATGTAACAGAGAGAGTGTATCGGTGTGATGTAACAGAGGGAGTGTATCGGTGTGATGTAACAGAGGGAGTGTATCGGTGTGATGTAACAGAGAGAGTGTATCGATGTGATGTAACAGAGAGAGTGTATCGGTGTGATGTAACAGAGGGAGTGTATCGATGTGATGTAACAGAGGGAGTGTATCGGTGTGATGTAGCAGAGGGAGTGTATCGGTGTGATGTAACAGAGGGAGTGTATCGGTGTGATGTAACAGAGAGAGTGTATCGGTGTGATGTAACAGAGGGAGTGTATCGGTGTGATGTAACAGAGGGAGTGTATCGGTGTGATGTAACAGAGGGAGTGTATCGGTGTGATGTAACAGAGGGAGTGTATCGGTGTGATGTAACAGAGGGAGTGTATCGGTGTGATGTAACAGAGAGAGTGTATCGGTGTGATGTAACAGAGGGAGTGTATCAGGTGTGATGTAACAGAGGGAGTGTATCGGTGTGATGTAACAGAGAGATTGTATCAGTGTGTGATGTAACAGAGGAGTGTATCGGTGTGATGTAACAGAGAGAGTGTATCGGTGTGATGTAACAGAGGGAGTGTATCGGTGTGATGTAACAGAGAGAGTGTATCGGTGTGATGTAACAGAGAGAGTGTATCGGTGTGATGTAACAGAGGGAGTGTATC
>NW_027454493.1:0-75731 GCF_040206685.1 Ascaphus truei | reverse complement strand
CCCTTTATTAATTTGGTGGCTCTTCTCTGCACTCTCTCTAGTTCCATAATGTCTTTTCTTAGGATTGGTGCCCAAAATTGTACTCCATATTCAAGGTGTGGCCTTACTAATGCTTTGTAAAGGGGCATAATTATGTCTACTTCCCTTCCATCCATTGCCCGTTTGATGCAAGATAAGATCTTGTTTGCCTTTGCAGCTACTGCATGACATTGGGCACTATTGCTAAGCCTGCTGTCTACAAGCACTCCTAAATCCTTCTCCATCAAGGATTCCCCCAATATATCTCCATTTAATTTGTAAGTCGCCTTTTTATTCTTGCATCCCAAATGCATAACCTTACATTTATCTGTATTAAACCTCATTTGCCATTTACCTGCCCACGTTTCCAGTCTCTCCAAGTCCTTCTGAAGAGAAATTTCATCCTGCTCTGATGAGATGGAGGCATTCACCCCAGAAACCTGATCCTGTCATCCCCCATACCATCGCGGGAGACTCAGGCCCCCCTGTTGCCAGCAGGTATGCACCACACTCAGACACGTAGCCAGACCCTAGTACAGAGGAGGGGGGCCCGATCTGCGATTGGCCCAGGGAAGGGGGGCTACATTGGGAATCGATGTTATTTTTCTTCATATTAATGGGTATCCTTAAAGCTAATGATATGCCAAAATGACGTCCATTAGCAAAACTACAATTGTTTCTTCACTTTTTCTGCTTGATGAATAGGGTGACCAGATTTCGAAAATGAAAAACCGGGACACCTTAAAAAATAATTTATTAAACAAATTACATCACGTGACACCCCCCGTTGCCATGACAACAAGACACTCTGATGCCCCTGCAGTGTTAGTGTGTATAGAGGTGGGGGCTTTGCTTGGGCCCTTCAACTCTTACAGCCAGGGCATTATTGGCCAGGAATGCCCAGTTCGGAGGGGATTACTACTTCAAAATGTATTTGATTCGTAACAACATCAAAAAACTCTAATATCAATAACTAACAACCACAGACAATGATAATCTAAACCATCAAATAAAATGTCTACGGCCCTTGTTCAAGCATGTTTGCGGTACTTACCAGATAAATCAGTGCCTGCAATCCACGACTGTATCCGCCTCTCCGAGCGTCTGAAAGCAATCCAGCGTTCCTGGTGTGTGGCTGAAGATGTGAGGGACTCCCTCCTCTCAAACGGAAAAGAAGAGCAAAAAATAGAGTTGGAACATACCTATCATACAGGGATGAGAGAGAGACAGAGAATGAGAGAGAGACAGAGAGAGGGACATAGGGAGAGAGAGACACAGAGAGAGAGACAGACAGAGAGAGAGAGAGAGAGAGAGAGAGAGAGAGAGAGACAAAAGTAATGTACTGTATAACCATTATACCATACCCCCTAGTATTCGTGTAATCATTGTCCCACACCCCCTATTACTCACGCTTTGGCAATACTGAAATGTTCTTTTGACAGAGACACACAGAGAGAAACAGAGACACACAGAGAGAGACAGAGACACAGAGAGAGAGACAGAGACACAGAGACACACAGAGAGAGACAGAGACACACAGAGAGAGACAGAGACACAGAGAGAGAGAGAGAGAGAGAGAGAGACACGGGCCTATTTAGTAAGCGTTGATAAGGCTGCGTCTATAGTATTTCAGAAGGAGGGAAGGCACACACGCTGCAATACACTTGCTGAAGCCTGAGCTTTTTTATGGCTTTGCAGGGTATGCAGTGGGTGCGATTGGGGGCGTGGCAATAAATATTTGGAGGCGTGGCAATAACGTTCCGGCGCGGACGTCACTTCCCTACCTCACATCCCGATCCAGCGGCATTTTTTCAGATGCAGCATCTGAAGCACTGTGCAGACAATAAGAAAAATGCACACACTGCGCACCAGAGATTAAAATATAGTAAATTATTTATTAATAAAACAAGAAATAACCGAGGGGGATCCAACCCCACCTCAGTACTTTCTTCTCGTTGCTATTGCCACACTATACGTCCTGACGCCGGAAGGGAAGTTGGTACGCGACCAAGACGAGACACCGGATTTACAGTGGAACCACAACATACCACAGATTGCTGGAGGACCACACTGCGAGGGGCGCAGCCTATCGAGTTTCCCGGTCATCGTCCAAAGTCTGGAGCTGCGGATTGACCACCGGATTACCACGGAGCCCGAGCTTGTCTCACACAATGCTTTTACCAAACGGGCGTTTGTGAGTTTGCTATTTTTATCTTGTCCAGGAAATGAAATTGTTAAACCGAATTTACACATGGAGCGGGCGCTTTCTCTTCTTTTTTTTTGTTTAGATATCTACCGAGGAGGTAGTTGTTTCCCTGAAGAGAGCTGCCAGGGCTCCAGAGGACGCCCGAATTGGATCCTTTTATGATTGAGTTATAACATAGCTATTAGAGCTAAGTTTCTGGACTTTTATTGTGTTTAGGCCAAGTGTTTATTATTATTTTATTACAGCTACTTTTTAGTAATTGCACTGTTATTAATTCTGACCACTAATTCTCACTGCCATTATAATCTCTCTCTAGCCACAACCAAATTGCTATATCAGCTATATTATGTATTGGTTATACCAGGGGAGCACAAACTTTTGCAGCTCGCCCCCCTGCCTTCCCTCTGCTGGTGCTCGCGCCCCCCCCCCCCCCCTTACCTTGATGCGGCGTCACGTGACCTGCAGCGGCATTTGACGAGGGTGACGTCACATGACCCCGCGGCGTAATTTAACATACTGTGCTATATGTATGCACACACAGCTGTCTCTTACACATACAAATACTGTTTTTACATCCCTATACATCAATAGGGACCACAAAGTATCCACACACACTTTTAGTTGTGCTACAAACTCTCACATTTCCACACCCACCCACACCATTTATATCCACTCCCACTCCACACACACCTTTTGTAAAGCACTGTATATACTGTGGGCTCTCCATTCATTTTCATTCACACTGATACACATACACACTCTTTCATCACTTGCTTTCAGGAACCTTATGACACCTCTAGGCATAAAACACATCCACACCGGGGGAAGGACCAGCACAGATAACATTCCAAGAGACACTGTTTTTAAGTATACCTTTTGCTTGCTTCATTCATTGTAACATCGCCGGAAGAAGAGATCAGTGTATCTCGAAAGCTCGCACAAATAAAAGCATTTCGTTAGCCACAGAACGGTATCATCTATTTATTTTTTGATTATTGAAGCTCGGCTAACACGGTACTGATACCTCTATATATATATATATATATATATATATATATATATATATATATATATATATATATATATATATTGCGCGCGCACACACACATATAACGTTTTATCCAACTTTTTCATTTATCATTTGTAGAGAAAATGAACAATGTCGCCAGAAGTGCTATTTTTCAAAATGTAACATCTCTACTAATTAGTGTAAAATGATACTTCATATAAAGCAGGTTATGGGACCCAGTATAAAATGACCTTCATGTTTCTTATCACATCCCAGTATATGGATACTTTCTATTATCACAAGCTGCTAACATGTGACAGGGCTCAGAGTCTGAGCCCAGAATGTGACATACTGAACATTCTCATTCTAAATTTCAAAAAATATTGTGTTGATTTCTGACCTGACTGCCGTGGTTACAGCTCAACCACTCTGTTCTACTGTATGTCACCACTTTCTGCCACAACCAGCTGACGGTGGATCTGCAAGGAGTTCAACACTCATTGGCATCACATCTGTGGCTTGGTTGACGTATCATTTCTCCAGCTTTTTATTGTATTGTTTTTAAATAGATTATATTTATTTAGTTGAATAGATATTTATTTAGTTTAATAGATATTTATTTAGTTTAATAGATTATATTTCTAAGTTTAATAAGTTATATTTCTTAGTTTAATAAGTTATATTTCTTAGTTTAATAAATTATATTTCTTAGTTTAATAAGTTATATTTCTTAGTTTAATAAATTATATTTCTTAGTTTAATAAGTTATATTTCTTAGTTTAATAAGTTATATTTGTTAGTTAATAGATTATATTTGTTAGCACAGTAGATTATATTTACTAGTATTTAAGTCTCCCCCTCAGTGCCCCATTAGGACCCGTGCGCATATTTCACATCTTTTCGGAGTCGCTTATTTTTTAGACCCTCGGAGCCGAAACCTAAAGGGGTCAGCTAAGAAAGTTCGGATCAAGAGGAGCCACACAGCTTGAAGACAGAACATTTCCAAGGGAGATGGAGACAATTTGGGTAAGATCTGATTAAAGGACAACCTTTGAGGAAGGAAAGGGTGACGGGGGAGTCTAAGAGGGGGGTGAGAGAGCAAGGTGGTGTGTCAGATTGGGGCAGAGCAAGAGAACGCAAAAATGATGGGGATTTGCTGCACACCAAAAAAAAACAATAAGTAGTGATACTTTTACCGGTGCCCCTTAGTCTCAGGGAAGACCGGCATTTCGTCCAATGGATACAATATGATTGATGGGAAAGGGCACACGGATTTGAATAAAAAAAGATAATTTATTGTGCCACAGACTACAATGTTTCGGCTGCTGGCCTTTCTTTGCTGGATTTAGTGGGTTTAGCCACTTTACCTGAGAAAGACCAGCAGGCCGAAATGTTGTTGTCTATGGCAGTGCAAGAGAAAACAGGTTGGGGGGGGTGGGTTCTCGCAAAGTCGCCGACCCATGGGTGAGTGTCTCCGGTGGAAACTAGTCCTGGACCCCGGGAAAGCTGTCTGTGGCCCATACAAGCTGAGTAACATGAAGAAAGGAGACATGTATGTTCAGAATGAGTTAGCATGGTATTTTGAGAGGCACCATAGCAGGTCAGTGCAAGTCAGTGCAGAGCACTGCAAGGTCAGTCAATATGAGGAAGGGTCCGATGGAGGAGTTGGAGGGTCCCAGAATATCTCTTAAAGCAGGGGTGCGCAAATCGAGGGGCACCACATTTTCTTGGGAGGAGGGGCTCGGCGCTTACAGAGGCCCCTCGCTCTTCCCCACAGCATTTAAATTAAATGCCGGAGATCGCGCGCAAGGCCTCTGTAAGTTCCCTTTCCTTGTCTCCGGCGGCTTCTGGCGACAGCAACGTGGCGTCACATGATGTGGCATTGCCATAGCAACGTGATATCACATGACGTCGTTACATCAGAACGTCGGAGACAAGGTGGGGAAGGTGGAGGGGGGAGCAGGGGGAAAAGGTTGTGCAACCCTGTCTTAAAGCATTTTCCTGCATACAGATCAGAGGCCAAGAATGGATATGGATATCCGATGTGAAGCCGGAAATAAGACAGAAAAGACCGTTTCGGGGGAAGAAGGTGAGTGATGAAATAGCCGTCACTGTGTAACTCTTCCAATTACCTGCAACTTCATGCAGAGAAATAGCAACGCTTGTTTTTAACGTGCTAAGTGCCTAATGGGGAATTCAACTGCTGAGAGGTTAAGGGAGTTACTAACCCAAACTCAGCGACGCTTCTGTGTCTCTGTGATAACTCCCCCAGGACATGCCTGAAAACCAGAGGTATTTTTGATAAATAGAAACATGACCTTCTGGGGTGGGGTATATAATGGGTACTGGGCCTGGTGAGGTGGGTATAACGGGTACTGGGCCTGGTGAGGTGGGTATAACGAGTACTGGGCCTGGGGAGGGGCGTATAACAGGGTACGGGGCCTTGGGAGGGTTGTATAACTGGGTACTGGGCCTGGGGAGGTGGGTGTAACGGGTATTTGCCCTGTGGAGGGCGGTATAACGTGGTATTGGGGATGGGGTATAAGTGGCACAGGAGCTCTTGCGATACAGAGTATCACTGTCCCTGGTTACAAACACTTCATGTCTCCTGCAGATCAGGACACGCACGAAGGTGGTGCCCTTTGTGCCACCAGACGACGAGGCGGGCTACGAGGCGGACGACGAGGCATACGACAAAGCGGGCGTCAAGTGGAACAATGAGGTGGGCTACAAGGCGGCCGATGACGCAGACGTGGTGTACGATGACCAAGGAGCATACGACAGGTGTGGCCGGATCTGCTGCTTCACCTTTTTTAGGCGGAGGAGAAGACCCCGGGAGCAGGTAGGAGAATACGAGAGGTGCGGACAGATCTGCTGCTTCACCTTTTTTAGGCGGAGAAGAAGCCAGGAGCAGGTAGCAGAGGAGCCAGGGCGTAGATACAGGGGTATTCTAGGGCCCCTGAGAAGTTGGTTTGACCGCAGGAGAGGCAGATAAGATCAGGAAGGCTGCGGGAGGGGCAGGTACTAGAGGGAGATAGGGATATTGAGATTGGGATAGTGAGAGAGAACAAGGAGTAGGGCCGGAGCACGGGTTTCATGTGCCCGAGGCGAAACTTAAAATTTGTGCCCCAGTTGTATAAAAAATAATAAGATAAATAAAATAATAAAATAAACAGTGGCGTAGCTATCGGGGCTGCAGGGGGTGCGACTGCACCCCAGCGCAACGCAAAATAAAAATAAAAGGGCGCCAAAATACTGGATAAAAAAAAGAATAATAATTTTAAAAAAAAGATAAATAAATAAAATAATAAGAGGAAAAAATAATAATGATTATTAATGCGCCCCTAGGAGCTCTGCGCGCTAGGCGACCGCCTAATGGCCGGCCAGCCCTGCGAGGTATGCGGGAGGAAAAGGGGTGAATGGGATAGATATGCAGGGGGATGGGGGAGCAGGTGAGTTACACACAGGGGCACAAGGGCCCCATCACCCGCATCTCTATATACTGAGTGTGCCCCTGTGTATAACAACGCTGATCTGTGCTGCTCCATCTTATCTCACTGCGCAGTGATCCAGGGACCATCCGATCGCCATTTAATGGGGTCAGGAAGGAATTTTTTTCCCCCATTGCACAGCAGGGGTTATGTTTCGCCTTCCTCTGGATCACAGCAACAAACTGCCCTTTGTGCATGAATTATCAGAGAGATCTTTATACACCCTGCATTGGTCTTCACCCCTTTGCTGCCGGAGGGGCCTGCAATGCATTGCTCTGCGTGTTACTATATCGCTCTGCAATGTGCTGCAGGCCCCTCCCAGCAAAGAGATTCATTATTTCAATAAAATACTCTCTTTAATCCAACCTATGTGTAGTGTCTTTTCTATCCGTTGTATCTATTGCTAACAGCTCAGTGATTCTTCCCCAGGACGCTGCACTAGTGTCACGCTGCCAAGCCCGGGTGTGAGGGAGATTTATAGGGTCACATATACACTTCTGCCAAAACACTAGTGCAAACAGGAAGCCCCTCTGAACTCATATCTTTTATTACACAAAACGGTATCTAAAAAGGTAAAAATAACATACATGGGATTCTGCTACAAATATCTCTCTAATTACAAACCAATTAGCAAATCATTCAGATTAGAGTCGAGCGAAAAGAAAGGGTTAAGTATCTCATGTACAGTATATGCAGTGTAGGCTGTTCTGCAGCATTACATGCAGGGGACAACGTTTAGGGGATATAAGTAATGCTGATCTCAGAGCTGACCGGCTGACCTGCTCTACCGGCTGACCTGCTCTACCGGCTGACCGGCTGACCTGCTCAACTGGCTGACCGGCTTCCCTTCTTTCAGCTAAATGACCTGAATTGTGGCCCCTGTATCTCCCAATTAAACGTTTTATTGGCGTATTCTTGTTTGACTCGTTCTATACAGACATTTTCTATATATTCATTGTGGGATTTGATAACATCTGTAAGATCTCTCAGAATATCACATTCTGTACGTTTGTGCTGAAGATTTTTCCATTCTCAATTTACTTAATATTAGTTTTTGGCATCAATTATTTATATCGAGTCCAAAATACCTTTATACAGAATGCTGTTCCCTTTAGCCCACAAATGCTGCTTCATTAAAGCCCATGGGTGGCACTTCATGCATTCTCAAACTTTTAGGCAACATCCCTAATTTCCAAAAGTGGGATTAAATCTGTGCATATTTAAATGGTTAATTTTCTTACTCAGACTACTAAATCCCTCCCCAAATATATCCGTTTCACATAAAAGTGTGTGCGCTTCTCCTTCCGTCTAACTGGCACGTCGTCCTTACGGGCGCCACTCCGTGTAACTCCACGCTGCCCTCCAGTGGCAAAAGAAATAAGATACATTTACTATACTCGTCTGGCAGCTGCTCCCGTATAAGGTGGGTAACTCTGTATTAGGGGTCTTGGTAGAGTATATTTTATACTTATGTCGGATAGATGAGGAATTAATATTCCTAACGGGTTATTGTGAGAGGCCTTAGATCTTATCCTATATGCACGCAGCCCTCGCCTCTCTGACCTTGAACACATACTTCAATCTGATTTTTTGAGACTTGAAACTGGATTTCTTAAAACAAACTGATTTTAAACACTGACAAGACTGTAACAATGGTATTTGGGACCAGAGCTAAATTGTTAAAGCTGCCAATGACAGAGCTACAGATAAAAACCAGCTCTAATACCATCCTAGCCCCTGTTACTGGTTTGAAATATCTGGGCATATAATTCAACTCCCATTTAACATTTGGGTTGCACATTGATACCCTGACATCCAAATCCTATGCCAAACTAGGTGTACTTTACAGGAACAAATCCTCCCTAAGGCACTCATGCAGTAATCGCCTACAGCGATTCAGTAAGCCCAGAGAAGCTGGCGATTAGAGCAAAAATAACCGGTTTTTTTTTTGCCGGAAAATAAATAAATAAAATCGGCAGACGCGCGGTGATAAGCCACTTTTCGGCACTGATCGCCAGTTTTTCAAACACGCTCAATTCTATAAGCCCTGATCATCTTATTGCGGCTGATCGCCACTTTAAAATTGCTGTTTCTTCTCCAAATTGTCCAGCCACAAAAGTTGGAAAGAAGGTGGGGTGAAGCTGCGATGAAAATAAAATGCATGTGTCCCAGAGCTGATATCCATTAATATCAGCACCAGAGACCCCCGGCATGAATCCCATGCATAAAAAATGCATTTACAGGCAACTTCATTACCGCCAAGGCAATGAAGGGGTTATATACCCGTGCCAGGCTTATTGCGGGTAGCGGGGGTGGGTGAAGGTGGTATTTGGCCCTGGGTGGGTGTTTAGGCCTTGCCAGGGGGTTGCGGGATGACTTAACCTCTTCTTTAACTTAGCGGTTAATACCGCTAAGGTAATGAAGGGGTTAACCCCTCCCACTACCCCCCCATTCGGTAGGCCTAAACACCCATCCTTTTGGCCAATACCCCCCGTTCACTCACCCCCGCTACCCACAATAAACAAAAATACACATAACAGCCCCACTGGCCACCTCCTAGGTCCCTAATAAACCATTACAATATTCATAAAACCATTATTTTGTTTACACCCAGGATTATTACATGGGATTAGGGCTATGTTATTCAGTGAGGGGTTGTATGTTTGTATTCGTAGGGACAGGCAAGGCCGGAGCCAGATGGGGTTCTCCTGCCTCTGTCCTCCCTGTCTCCTGACCCTTCCTGTAGCCGGACAAAGAAGAAGAAGCAGGCACACGGTCTTACTCAAAGGAGGTTTAATATGCCATAAAGTCCAACGTTTCGGCAGTCAAGGTGAAGGCTACAAACACAAGAAACAGTCACAATATAGACCACCCCCCTGATACTCACCCCTCCCCGCTCTGCCACATAACCAGGATGTTGACGCCCACCTGATGACGTCAGAGCTACCATATGGCGCCCCCTAGTGACGTCAGACGTCTAGGTCTAAATCCCTGGCAATATAGCATAGAGCTGTCTTGGAGGACTGCAGCCACAGCCACACCTCTCCCCAGACTGAACACTCCCCCATGATGACGTCAGCGTGACCTGGCAGTCAGGGGGGGGTAAGGGGGGGCGGGCGTGCACCAATCAAGACTGTACTCACAGGGCTGGACAAAGATGTATCCGTCACCATGGGATCAGTGTCAGAGCAGGGAGGAGTGAGACACTCCTATAAATCACCCTGAAAGTGTAAATAAACCACACACCAAAATATTAATAAAGCATATGTGCACAAAACTAATACAGCAATATACTATTAAAACATGTGACTGTATACTGCTGATGACATAAGTATAATCCTGCAAAGTTACAGTGAAATTCAACATAAGAATATGCAGTACATCAGTATTTAGAATATACTAGTGTGTATACCTAGGTCAGAAATGGGTACACACAACCAGGGGGGGGGGGGAAGGGGAAGGGAGGATGGGGAAGGGGGAGGGAGGGAGGGGAAGGGGGAGGGAGGGAGGGGAAAAAAAGAAGGGAAAAAAAAACACACAAAAAGGATAATCTTCCCAATTGGTAAGTGCAGAGTCCATGGATGGTGCAAGATCAAATATGCCTGTAGAAAGACAAAAAATTACCTTCTATTAAGGAAGCATTTTAAATTCTGTTGCTCATTGAGACCCATACCGTTGCTGGTATTTAAAGCATGTATCCAGAATGCTTCACGTCTCAATAAGAAAGTCTCCCTATCTGGAGTGCCTTGTCTAAGGTGCTACTGTCTCAATACCCATGATGCGTAAAGAGGCAACATTATGATTGTGTTCCACACAGTGTTGCACAAGAATAGAGGGATCCGTACCTTTTCGAATTACACTTTTATGTTCAATGAACCTTGTTTTTAACATTCTTATGGTCTTACCCACATAAAGAAGACCACATGGACACTTTATTACGTACACTACATATTCAGATCTACATGTGATTCTATTTTTGATTTTTATGATCCTCCCGCTTTGGGGGTGACTGAATTGACTACCGGTAGTCAGACTGTTACAGACCGAGCAGCTCATGCATCTAAAGTTACCCGGTCTGCCACCCTCCAGAAAATGAGGACTTCTGTAGTTACCCTCATTATCTGCATGTATCAGGCTATCCGCCAGATTTCTCCCTCTTTTGAATGCCACCATTGGTGGTACACAGCAACTTTCAGATAATATATCATCATTTTGCAGAATATGCCAGTGTTTAAGAATGGTAGATTTAATAAAACCACCAGCTTGACTGTATATAGTGGTAAATACAAGCCCGTCCTCCTTCTTATTTTTGGTAGCACTTACCTCTTTATCCAGTGCCCGGTCTAACACAGCAGGAGGATATACGCAGGAAGATATCCCCTAGCCAGGAATCTACCACGTAGTTCTCCAATAGCTGGTTCAATATGATCCTTCCTGCTCGTGATTTTGCAGACTTGGACTTTCTGTGAAAAGGGTAATGCATCAATAAGAGAAGGAGGATGATGGCTATCTGCCCTTAAAATTGCATTTCTGTCTGTATCCTTTCTAAAAAGATCAGTATGTAACTCCCCATTAGTCTGTGTAATGAGGACATCTAAAAAAGAGAGTTGCTGTGTACTCCATGTATTAGTGAGGAGGGCCGGTGAATGGAGACCATTAAGATACTCAAAAAAAGATAACAGCTGATCCTCCGTACCTGTCCATATGAAAAACATCATCAATATATCTGTAATAGCTTTTAATATGCACTAAAAAGTCTGATTTGTAGATGTACTGCTCTTCGAAATGTGTCATGTATATGTTGGCGTAAGCAGGGGCCATATTACTGCCCATTGCTCTCCCCTTAATCTGCAGGAAGAAATCACTCTCAAATCTAAAATAATTTTTATAGAGAATGAAATGTAAAATGAGCATAATGTATTCAATTGGAACAGTATCACTATAATGGCGAATGAGGGTGGCCTTGATTATCTCAAGACCTTCAACATGGGGGATTATTGTATAAAGGCTAGACACATCTAAACTAACCAGAATATGATTAGTCCCATCACCAGGTGAGTTTTTTAATTTGTCAAGGAAATCAAACGTGTCTTTGATGTATGAGTTGGCTGTCTGTGCTATAGGTTGTAGAAATGTGTCTACAAATTTTGCAAGGGGTTGATTTAATGAATTAATAGCAGCTATAATAGGCCGCCCCGGGGGATTGTTTAAATTCTTGTGTATTTTGGGCAAGGTATAGAAAATAGGGCATTTAGGATGCAACATAGTTAGAAACTCAGATTCAGGCTCTGTTATCCACCGGTTATTAACCCCCATTTGGATAATTTCCTTAATTTCTCTCGCATAGTTAAAGGTAGGGTCCCTATCCAATTTAATGTAGCAGTTAATGTCACTCAGTTGTCTGATGGTTTCAGCCTTATAATCTGAGTAATTCTGCACTACTAGGGCACCCCCCTTGTCCGCACGCTTAATAATAATCTCATTATTATTAGTCAACATTTTTAATGCTTCCTTTTCCTGAACAGACATATTGTATGTAGCCCTATGTTTGTTTTTTTTGTACCTTGCAATGTCCCCCTTAACCAGTTGTATATATGTGCTGACTGATTGATTTTTAAATGGCGGGACAAAAGTGGATTTGAGCTTGCACATTTTGGTACCTTGATAAGAAGCCGAATTATCTGTCCCTTGCTGGTCAGTGGCCAAATTAACTGTCCCTTGTTGTTCATAGGAGGATTACCTGTCCCTGGTTGGATATTGGAATGCACCGATTCTGTAGACCTGTTAGAAAAAAATGATTTAAGGTTTAATACACGTTCGAATTTAAATAGGTCAACCTCCAAATCAAAATCATTAAACAATGTAGTAGGTACATATGAGGGCCCCCTAGCTAAGACAGACATTTCACATTGATTAAGAGTGTAATCAGACAGATTAACAACCAAGGTGTCCATACTCATTTCTGCTCCGTTGTATGTAGGGGATAGGGTGATCTTCCCTTTCCCCTGGCCCCCGCATCTAATTTTCCTTTTCCTTTCTCCTTGTCCTTGGATTGGCCTAAAAAAGGGTCCGGACTTTGGCCTCTCTGACGTTCTGTTGAGGAATGGGCTTCAGAGTCACTGGTGTGGACTTCTTGGACTCCCTGGGGTGCTCTCCCTCTTTGGTTCTTGCGTTGTTTTAGGTCTTGCTTCAGCCACGGGTATACTCTTCCATCTTTATAGTCATTAACAACTTTTTTGAATTTCAACTTCTTAAAGTGAATAAGATCACTTTTAATTTTTTTCCAGCTTGGTCTTAAGACTATCCAATGATTGTACAACGTCCGTACCAGGGTTAGACTGTTCAATGAGGATTTCCACTTTGAGTATATCCTTCCTTGTGTGGCTAAGTTGTTCCCCCACCTCCTCAATAACCAAAATATTCAAGTCCAAAGAGGCCCTATTAAAGCTGCAGTTCAGTCTTTTTTTTTTTTTTTTTTTTTTTTTTTACTTCAATAGTTTCATGTGTGCAATCTCTAATTACCTAAAGAACTGTATAGCTGCAGGTCAATTCGTTCTCCATGTATTGATAGGCGAAATTTGGTGACATAATTAGTGAAGGGATCTGTTTTTCTTCTGCTTCTGTCTCTCAGTGGAAGCTCATGAATATTCATGAGCACTCCTGCATTGACATGTGCTAGAGGGAGGGCAGGGCTGACAAAGGGGTGTGCCTTATGTGGCTTATGACAGGACATGAAGGGGCAGTGCCTTAGCAAATGGCTGTTAAAATAGAATACAAGAAAATTGGTCTTTCAAAGTTGTTTTTTTAAAAACAGAAAATGCTAAAAGTATTTTTTCTTACTACAGAACTGATTTATTAAAAAAAACACACATGCAGGCTATTGACTGAACTGCAGCTTTAAAGCATTGTCCTGCATACAGATCAGAGGCGAAGAATGGATATGGATACCCGATGTGAAGCTGGAAATAAGACAGAGAAGAATACCGAAAAGACCGTTTCGAGTGATGAAATAGCCGTCACTGTGTAACTCTTCCAATTACCTGCAACTTCATGCAAAGAAATAGCAATGCTTGTTTTTAACGTGTTTGCGCCAAGGGGGAATTCAACTGCTGAGAGGTTAAGGTAGTTACTCACCAAACTCAGCGACGCTTCTGTGTCTCTGTGATAACTCCCCCAGGACATGCCTTGAAACCAGAGGTAACTCAATGTATTTTTGTCAAATAGAAACTTGACCTCGGTGACTGTGAGACCCCCTCTCCTTCCCCCCCTTCCCTTGGCTTCCCAAACCCCACCATAACCAATACACAAATAACCACAAACACGAGGTCTGGCGGCCGCTGCTTTTTAGTAAAACTTCAATTAACCTAATTAGTGCCAACCCCCTGCCAGAGTGCTCGCTCATTGGGTAAAGGCCAAAGGTACCCGATCCAATGGCCCGTAACTCCCCCCTAGCCGGGCCCCGCCTGTCTGGCGAGAATGGGCCCAGGAACGCACGTGTAAATGAGCCGCGCCCACTCGCCACTCCCAGCCACCTTTTATTTTATTTCTGTTATTCATTTTCATTGTTTATTTATTCTTTTTTTTCTTTTAAACACGTACAACCAACATATTTACCAGTATTCACAATAAAGGGCAGGGTGGGCGGGACTCCCATGGCAGGGCGTAGACTGACCCCGCGCCTCTGTCTAATTCTAACCTCCCTGGCCCTTCCCCCGGCTGTGTCATGTCACTGCCAGAGGGGGGGGGGGGGTAAGGCCAAGGGGGACGTAGTCCACACTCACAGGTAAGGGAGAGCCTAGTGCCTCTGGTCATAGCGCCCGGTCACCGAGGGCTCAAGGCTACTTTTCTGGGTTATTTTGAAACGAGCTACACTGGGGAATATTTAGGGGTCTCCCCAAACAAAGAGAGAACATTTAAGGGTCTCTCCAGACACAGAGAACCCCACACACTTAGATCTGAGGTTTGTGCCCCTATTAGGCCTGGGCCTATTAGTGTAAGGAATCCACTCCACGGTTTACTGGTTGCCTTACCTTGCAGACCGGTGCAGTTCTGGAACAGCTCTCCTGAGGTTTGCTGCAGCCTGGATTCACTCACCAAAGCAATACACACTCCCTCTGGTATCTACTGCAGCTGTGCAGCCTTTCACTGCAACTTATACTTGCATTCACTCATTAGGAGCAGTACCTTCACACCCCCGCCGGGGATTGGCCCGCTGGCCTTTAAGTACTGTCTTCCCATAATGCTCCCTGCCAAGCATAGTCCTAACTGGATGTCACTACCTGTTCTGCCACAAGCTCTCGCTTGTTCTCCTATGCTGATACCAGGTTCCGCCCTGCGTCCTTCAGCTTCCTTCAAGCCGCTTGTTCTCCTATGCTGATACCAGGTTCCGCCCTGCGTCCTTCAGTTCCCTTCAAGCCGCTTGTTCTCCTATGCTGATACCAGGTTCCGCCCTGCGTCCTTCAGCTTCCTTCAAGCCGCTTGTTCTCCTATGCTGATACCAGGTTCCGCCCTGCGTCCTTCAGCTTCCTTCAAGCCGCTTGTTCTCCTATGCTGATACGGAGGTTCCGTCCTGCGTCCATCAGCTTCCTGTTCTCCTGTGCGGAGGCAGAGGTTTCATCCCTGCGTCCTTCAGCCTCCAGGATTCCTGCACTGAAGCGGATGTTTCGTCCCTGCGTCCTTCAGCCTCCTGGATTCCTGCACTGAAGCGGATGTTTCGTCCCTGCTTCCGTCAGTCTCCTGGATTCCTGCTCTGAAGCGGAGGTTTCCCTGTGTATCTCCAGCTTCCTGGTTCCTGGGGCCTACTCTTTCCCTAATCTAGAGAGGCCGTGTCCTGGTTCCTGCGCTGAAACAGAGGATTCCCCAGTCCGTTCAGGACTCTTGCGCTGTGCACTGGTTTACCCGTGCAGCTAATCGGTGTGCTACGCTGGTCTGCTTACCATCTCCTGTGACCAGCACCATGGGCCATGGTCGTCGCACGCGCAGAGGCCAACCCCGCGCTCCTAAGCTGAAGCGGGGCTCTCCTGACTACATGTTGCCGAACTATTGCTTGAACAATGTTTATCCTGATGTCTCCTGTCCTGACCCTGGCTTGTACAACGACGACGCTGTCTTCTCCTATCCTGATCCTGCGATATATGACAACGAACTGCGCAATCCGGATCAGCCTGCACGGTCTCAGGTCGGTGCTTTTACAACCCCACCTCAGCCTCGCGGTCCGACCCTGGTTTGTGGCGAGCAGAACCCTGACAATTAGTAAGTTCAAGCTCGCTGAGGTGGGCTGAGCCGCGCTGAGCAGATGCACAAACCCCCTGCATCTGTCATCAGCGCGGCTATAGTTTCCCCCTCCGCATGCGTGCTCATGCGTGCAGAGGCTCAGAAACTTTGCCGAGACAGGCAAGTTTCAAATTTGCCGCTCGGGGAAGCGAAGAAGCGGTCACGTGACCGCTCCCATTGGGGGGACTAGCCCCGCTTCCCGCTCCGCCTCCTGACACGCCTCCGCTCTGCCTCTGCTCGGCCTCCACCCCGCCCCCAGAGCGCGCTCACTGCCTCGCCTGCAAGGACAGAAAAAAACACAATTTTCAGCAGGCGAGGCAGAGCAGGAGCGCGGCTCAGCGCGGCTGAACCCTCTATGTCCCAGGCCTTACATGGGGGGGGGGGGAGAGAAATACATAGAAACAAAAATAAGGAGGGACAGAGATAAATAAAAGAGATAAGATTAAAGGGGGAGAGAGAGACTGACAGGAGAGGGAAAGGAAAGGCAGAGAGTAGGGAGACTTCTCACCCAAGGTGATGAAACAGCTGTGACACATGGACACCTTCTCTGGGAAACCTTCCACTACCCATGTGACATTACACCTCCACCGTAGGGGGTCCTGCGTCTGGGGAGTGTGTGTAAAGGATCCTGGGGAGGGACGTATAACGGAGTTCTGGGGAGGGGTATATAATGGGTACTGGGCCTGGTGAGGTGGGTATAACGGGTACTGGGCCTGGGGAGGGGTATATAACAGGGTACTGGGCCTTGGGAGGGGTGTATAACAAAGTATTGGGCCTGGGGAGGGGTGTATAACTGGGTACTGGGCCTGGGGAGGGGTGTATAACTGGGTACTGGGCCTGGAGAGGGGTGTATAACAGGGTACTGGGCCTGGGGAGGTGGGTATAACGAGTATTTGCCCCGTGGAGGTCGGTATAACGTGGTATTGGGGAGGGGGTATAGGTGGCACAGGAGCTCTTGCGATACAGAGTATCACTGTCCCTGGTTACAAACATTTCATGTCTCCTGCAGGTCAGGACACGCACGAAAGTGGAGCCCTTCGTGACACCAGACGACGAGGCGGGCTAAGAGGCGGACGATGAGGCATACGACAAAGCGGGCGTCAAGTGGTGCGAAGAGGTGGGCTACAAGGCGGCCGATGAGGCAGACGACGAAGCGGATGTCAAGTCTGGCGACGAGGTGGGCCATGGCGAAGGAGAATACGAGAGGTGTGGACGGATCTGCTGCTTCACCTTTTTTAGGCGGAGAAGAAGCCAGGAGCAGGTAGCAGAGGAGCCAGGGCGTAGATACAGGGGTTTTTCTAGGGGCCCTGAGAAGTTGGTTTGACCGCAGGAGAGGCAGATAAGATCAGGAAGGCTGCGGGAGGGGCAGGTACTAGAGGGAGATAGGGATATTGGGCGTGAGAGGGTGAGAGAGAACAAGGAGCAGGGCCGGAGCACGGGTTTCATGCGCCCGAGGCAAAACTTAAAATTTGTGCCCCAGTTGTATAAAAAATAATAAGATAAATAAAATAATAAAATAAACAGTGGCGTAGCTATCGGGGCTGCAGGGGGTGCGACCGCACCCCAGCGCGATGCAAAATAAAAATAAAAGGGCGCCAAAATACTGGATAAAAAAAATAAAAATAATTTTCAAAAAAAAAAGATAAATAAATTAGAAATAATAAGAGGAAAAAATAATAATGATTATTAATGCGCCCCTAGGAGCTCTGCGCGCTAGGCGACCGCCTAATGGACGGCCGGCCCTGCGAGGTATGCGGGAGGAAAAGGGGTGAATGGGATAGATATGCAGGGGGATGGGGGAGCAGGTGAGTTATACACAGGGGCACAAGGGCCCCATCACCCGCATCTCTATATACCGAGTGTGCCCCTGTGTATAACAACGCTGATCTGTGCTGCTCCATCTGATCTCACTGCGCAGTGATCCAGGGACCATCCGATCGCCATTTAATGGGGTCAGGAAGGAATTTATTTCCCCCATTGCACAGCAGGGGTTATGTTTCGCCTTCCTCTGGATCACAGTAACAAACTGCCCTTTGTGCATGAATTATCAGTGAGATCTTTATACACCCTGCATTGGTCTTCACCCCTTTGCTGCCGGAGGGGCCTGTAATGCATTGCTCTGCGTGTTACTATATCGATCTGCAATGTGCTGCAGGCCCCTCCCAGCAAAGAGATTCATTATTTAAATAAAATACTCTCTTTAATCAAACCTATGTGTAGTGCCTTTTCTATCCGTTGTATCTATTGCTAACAGCTCAGTGATTCTTACCCAGGACGCTGCACTAGTGTCATACTGCCAAGCCCGGGTGTGAGGGAGATTTATAGGGTCACATATACACTTCTGCCAAAACACAAGTGCAAGATCTGTCATATCTTTTATTACACAAAACGGTATCTAAAAAGGTAAAAATAACATACATGGGATTCTGCTACAAATATCTCTTTAATTACAAACCAATTTGCAAATCATTTAGATTAGAGTCAAGCGAAAGAAAGGGTTAAGTATCTCTTGTACAGTATATGCAGTGTAGGCTGTCCTGCAGCATTACATGCAGGGGGCAAAGGTTAGGAGATATAAGTAATGCTGATCTCAGAGCTGACCGGCTGACCTGCTCTACTGGCTGACCGGCTGACCTGCTCTACCGGCTGACCTGCTCTACTGGCTGACCAGCTGACCTGCTCTACTGGCTGACCGGCTGATCTGCTCGACCGGCTGACCTGCTCTACTGGCTGACCGACTGACCTGCTCTACCGGCTGACTGGCTTCCCTTCTTTCAGCTAAATGACCTGAATTGTGGCCCCTGTATCTTCCAATTAAAGCTGCAGTTCAGTCAATATCCTGCATGTGTGGTTTTTTTAATAAATCCGTTCTGTATTAAGAAAAAATACTTTTAGCATTTTCTGTTTTTAAAAAAACAACTTTGAAAGACCAATTTTCTTGTATTCTATTTTAACAGCCATTTGCTAAGGCACTGCCCCTTCATGTCCTGTCACAAGCCCTGGCACACCCCTTTGTCAGCCCTGCCCTGCCTCTAGCACATGTCAGTGCAGGAGTGCTCATGAATATTCATGAGCTTCCACTGAGTGACAGAAGCAGAAGAAAAACAGATCCCTTCACTAATTATGTCACCATAATTCGCCTATCAATACATGGAGAACGAATTGACCTGCAGCTATACAGTTTTTTAGGTAATTAGAGATTGCCCACATGAAACTATTGAAGTAAAAAAATAAATAAAATTTAAAAAAAAGACTGAACTGCAGCTTTAAACGTTTTATTGGCGTATTCTTGTTTGACTCGTTCTATACAGACATTTTCTATATATTCATTGTGGGATTTGATAACATCTGTAAGTTCTCTCAGAATATCACATTCTGTACGTTTGTGTTGAAGTTTTTTCCATTCTCAATTTACTTAATATTAGTTTTTGGCTTCAATTATTTATATTCCAATAATTCCAAAGTCCAAAATACCTTTATACAGAATGCTGTTCCCCTTAGCCCACAAATGCTGCTTCATTAAAGCCCATGGGTGGCACTTGATGCATTCTCAAACTTTTAGGCAACATCCCTAATTTCCAAAAGTGGGATAAAATCTGTGCATATTTAAATGGTTAATTTTCCATTTTTCCATTGTGACAAAATATAAATTTTCTCACTCAGACTCCTAAATCCCTCCCCAAATATATCCGTTTCACATAAAAGTGTGTGCGCTTCTCCTTCCGCCTAACTGGCACGTCGTCCTTACGGGCGCCACTCCGTGTAACTCCACGCTGCCCTCCAGTGGCAAAAGAAATAAGATACATTTACTATACTCGTCTGGCAGCTGCTCCCGTATAAGGTGGGTAACTCTGTATTAGGGGTCTTGGTAGACTATATTTTATACTTATGTCGGATAGATGAGGAATTAATATTCCTAACGGGTTATTGTGAGAGGCCTTAGATCTTATCCTATATGCACGCAGCCCTCGCTTCTCTGACCTTGAACACATACTTCAATCTGATTTTTTGAGACTTGAAACTGGATTTCCCAAAACAAACTGATTTTAAACACTGACAAGACTGTAACAATGGTATTTGGGACCAGAGCTAAATTGCTAAAGCTGCCAATCACAGAGCTTCAGATAAAAACCAGCTCTAAAACCATCCTAGCCCCTGTTACTTGTTTGAAATATCTGGGCATTCAACTCCCATTTAACATTTGGGTTGCACATTGATACCCTGACATCCAAATTCTATGCCAAACTAGGTGTACTTTAAAGGAACAAAACCTCCCTAAGGCCCTCATGCAGTAAGCAGCGATAAGCCACTTATCACCAGCTTATCGCCAGAAAAGCCACACTGATACACACACACACACAGATACACAGATACAGACACACTGATACACACACACACCCACTGATACACACACACACACACTGATACACACCCACACCCACCCACTAATACACACACACACTGATTCACACACACACACACACACTGAAACACACACACACACACTGAAACACACACACACACACTGATACACACACACACACACTGGCACACACACACACACACCCACTGATACACACACACACACACAGAGATACACACAGATACACACACACAGAGATACACACAGATACACACGCACACTGACACACACACACACACACACACACAGATACACAAACACACTGATTCACACACACACCCACACACACACACACCCACTGATACACACACACACACACACACTGATACACACACACACACACAGAGATACACCCCACCTCCCCCTGCACCGCCTGCGACCGAGCAGCAACCACTGCCCGCCCCCGAGCCCATCTCCCACACCAAGGGGACGGGGGGAAGTTAGCGCCGGGGGGCAATGCTGTGAGCGACGGGGGACAAAGCTGTGAGCGCCGGGGGGGGCAAAGGTGGGAGCGCCGGGGGGGCAAAGCTGTGAGCGCCGGGGGGACAAAGCTGTGAGCGCCGGGGGGGCAAAGCTGTGAGCGCCGGGGGGGCAAAGCTGTGAGCGCCGGGGGGGGGGGCAAAGGTGGGAGCGCCGGGGGGGGGCAAAGGTGGGAGTGCCGATGGGGCAAAGGTGGGAGCGCCGGGGGGGGGGGCAAAGTTGGGAGCGCCGGGGGGCAAAGGTGGGAGCGCCGATGGGGCAATGGCGGGAGCGCCGGGGGGGCAATGGTGGGAGCGCCGGGGGGCAAAGGTACAAGGTGGTACAAAGGTAGGCGCACCCCCGCTACCACCTCCTATTACCCCCCCGGCTGGGACCCGGGACAGAAAGGGGACACTCACCGCGAACAGAGGAGCTGGGAGCGGGAAGACACGTGTGCTCTGCACAAAGCGGAAGTCCCGCCCCCGGCTTCCTCTGACCTGCCTGCAACCAATCCCCTGCGGGCCGGCCGGCATTCTAAGTCCCGCCCCCGGCATCTTCATTCATCCAATCCCATGCGGGCTGGCCGGCATTCTAAGTCCCGCCCCCGGCATCATCATTCATCCAATCCCATGCGGGCCGGCCGGCATTCTAAGTCCCGCCCTCGGCATTCTCCTTCATTCAGTCTCCCCGGCAGCATTCACACACACACATAGAAAATACTTACCGGCCGCCGCATTCTCCTCACCGCCGCTGCCTCGCAATACCGGGACCAGGGACAAAAACCGGGACATAACCGGGACGGAGCTAAAATCGGGACAGGGCAGAAAAAAACAGGACTGTCCCGGCAAAACCGGGACGAATGGTCACCCTACTTACAGACTATTCACTTGAGTGGACCATAAAGTGTCTTATAGAGGGAACTCTAAGGTGTCTTAAGATGCATTAAGATATATTATGTATGTAAATCTTTATTTATATAGCGCTTTATAAGAGAGGCAATACAGTACAGAGAATTATAGTACAATAAGTGCAACAAACAAAATCAGACAATAGGAAAGGAAATCCCTGGCCTGCAGAGCTTACAGTCTTAATGCTAGATCCATGGAACTCTGTTGTGTTTACGCTAATAACGGGACATTCCTGAAATTGGTACCTGACCCTGTGTGGTAGGCAGAGACACAGGGGCAGTGCCTGCCAATATCATAAAGAGCAGTGCACTTCCTATTTAGTAGAAGTGTGTGTCAGAGTTAAGAGTTCAGTCCAGAGTTAGAGTCTGCTGAGTCTGTCACCTGGCTGGCCCAGGGTGACAGAGAGAGCCTATATCAATTGGCCGTTGGAGAAGGGGAGCCATCAGCCTCTGAGTAGAGCTGATGCAACCTTAGTTAGGGAGGTGGACCAATTCCTCTCACCCTGTTTAGGGGGCGAGGGAAGAGCTAGCCCCACCCTGGGTGCCCTTGACCTGGGGTGGTGGCAGGGACACAGAGACCATCCTGAGGGAGAGCAGTCCTGTGTGGAGGAAGACACCCTGTACCTGATTGACAGTCTTGTTGCTGCTATTCTGCTGCTGTGAATAAAGAGCTGCGGCTGCTTTTAAAGATATACAGTGTGAGACTGGAATCTCTCATCCCCGAGGGGGGGGGGAGACTCTCTGGAAGGATTCCACCCGTATTCCTGGGGCTCAGAGATGGAGGCGCTGCACCATTACATACATAGTTACATAGTTACATAGTAGATGAGGTTGAAAAAAGACGTACGTCCATCAAGTTCAACCTATGCTAAATTCAGACAACAGATACTTTATATCAATATCTATACTTACTTATTGATCCAGAGTAAGGCAAACAAAAAACCCCATTAAGGGGAAAAATTAATTCCTTCTTGACTCCAAGAATTGGCAATCGGATTAATCCCTGGATCAACATCCTTCCGATATATACTTATTTGGTATATCCCTGTATACCTTTCCCATCTAAAAAGATGTCCAACCTTTTTTTGAACAAATCTATTGTATCTGCCATCACAGTCTCCATGGGTAATGAATTCCACATTTTAACTGCCCTTACTGTAAAGAACCCTTTCCTTTGTTGCTGGTGAAATTTCCTTTCCTCCAACCTTAAGGGATGGCCCCGAGTCCTTTGTACTGCCCGTGGGATGAATAGTTCTTTTGAAAGCTCCTTGTATTGTCCCTGAATATATTTGTATATAGTTATCATATCCCCTCTTAGACGCCTCTTTTCTAATGTAAATAAATCCAATATAGCTAGCCTCTCCTCATAAGTTAGAATGTCCATCCCCTTTATTAATTTGGTGGCTCTTCTCTACACTCTCTCTAGTTCCATAATGTCTTTTCTTAGGATTGGTGCCCAAAATTGTACTCCATATTCAAGGTGTGGTCTTACTAATGCTTTGTAAAGGGGCATAATTATTTCTACTTCCCTTCCATCCATTGCCCGTTAGATGCAAGATAAGATCTTGTTTGCCTTTGCAGCTACTGCATGACATTGGGCACTATTGCTAAGCCTGCTGTCTACAAGCACTCCTAAATCCTTCTCCATCAAGGATTCCCCCAATATATCTCCATTTAATTTGTAAGTCGCCTTTTTATTCTTGCATCCCAAATGCATAACCTTACATTTATCTGTATTAAACCTCATTTGCCATTTACCTGCCCACGTTTCCAGTCTCTCCAAGTCCTTCTGAAGAGAAATTTCATCCTGCTCTGATGAGACGGAGGCATTCGCCCCAGAAACCTGATCCTATCATTCCCCATACCATCGCGGGAGACTCAGGCCCCCCTGTTGCCAGCAGGTATGCACCACACTCAGACACGTAGCCAGACCCTAGTACAGAGGAGGGGGGCCCAATCTGCGATTGGCCCAGGGAAGGGGGGCTACATTGGGAATCGATGTTATTTTTCTTCATATTAATGGGTATCCTCAAAGCTAATGATATGCCAAAATGACGTCCATTAGCAAAACTACAATTGTTTCTTCACTTTTTCTGCTTGATGAATAGGGTGACCAGATTTCGAAAATGAAAAACCGGGACACCTTAAAAAATAATTTATTAAACAAATTACATCACGTGACACCCCCGTTGCCATGACAACAAGACACTCTGATGCCCCTGCAGTGTTAGTGTGTATAGAGGTGGAGGCTTTGCTTGGGCCCTTCAACTCTTACAGCCAGGGCATTATTGGCCAGGAATGCCCAGTTCGGAGGGGATTACTACTTCAAAATGTATTTGATTCGTAACAACATCAAAAAACTCTAATACCAATAACTAACAACCACAGACAATGATAATCTAAACCATCAAAAAAAATGTCTACGGCCCTTGTTCAAGCATGTTTGCGGTACTTACCAGATAAATCAGTACCTGCAATCCACGATGGTATCCGCCTCTCCGAGCGTCTGAAAGCAATCCAGCGTTCCTGGTGTGTGGCTGAAGAGGTGAGGGACTCCCTCCTCTCAAACGGAAAAGAAGAGCAAAAAATAGAGTTGGAACATACCTACAGTATCATACAGGGATGAGAGAGAGAGACAGAGAATGAGAGAGAGACAGAGAATGAGAGAGAGAGACAGAGAATGAGAGAGAGACAGAGAATGAGAGATAGACAGAGAATGAGAGAGAGACACAGAGAGAGAGAGACAGAGAATGAGAGAGACAGAGAGAGGGACATAGGGAGAGAGAGACAGAGAGAGAGAGAGAGACAAAAGTTATGTACTGTATAACCATTATACCGTACCCCCTAGTATTCGTGTAATCATTCCCCCAACCCCCTATTACTCACGCTTTGGCAATACTGAAATGTTCTTTTGACAGAGACACACAGAGAGAAACAGAGACACACAGAGAGAGACAAAGACACAGAGAGAGAGACAGAGACACAGAGAGAGACAGAGACACACAGAGAGAGACAGAGACACAGAGAGAGACAGAGACACACAGAGAGAGACAGAGACACACAGAGAGAGACAGAGACACAGAGAGAGAGAGAGACACGGGCCTATTTAGTAAGCGTCGATAAGGCTGCATCTATAGTATTTCAGACGGAGGGAAGGCACACACGCTGCAATACACTTGCTGAAGCCTGAGCTTTTTTATGGCTTTGCAGGGTATGCAGCGGGTGCGATTGGGGGCGTGGCAATAAATATTTGGAGGCGTGGCAATAACGTTCCGGCGCGGACGTCACTTCCCTACCTCACATCCTGATCCACCGGCATTTTTTCAGATGCAGCATCTGAAGCACTGTGCAGACAATAAGAAAAATGCACACAATGCGCACCAGAGATTAAAATATAGTAAATTATTTATTAATAAAACAAGAAATAACCGAGGGGGATCCAACCCCACCTCAGTACTTTCTTCTCGTTGCTATTGCCACACTATACGTCCTGACGCCGGAAGGGAAGTTGGTACGCGACCAAGACGAGACACCGGATTTACAGTGGAACCACAACATACCACAGATTGCTGGAGGACCACACTGCGAGGGGCGCAGCCTATCGAGTTTCCCGGTCATCGTCCAAAGTCTGGAGCTGCGGATTGACCACCGGATTACCACGGAGCCCGAGCTTGTCTCACACAATGCTTTTACCAAATGGATGTTTGTGAGTTTGCTATTTTTATCTTGTCCAGGAAATGAAATTGTTAAACCGAATTTACACATGGAGCGGGCGCTTTCTCTTCTTTTTTTTGTTTAGATATCTATCGAGGAGGTGGTTGTTTCCCTGAAGAGAGCTGCCAGGGCTCCAGAGGACGCCCGAATTGGATCCTTTTATGATTGAGTTATAACATAGCTATTAGAGCTAGGTTTCTGGACTTTTATTGTGTTTAGGCATAGTGTTTATTATTATTTTATTACAGCTACTTTTTAGTAATTGCACTGTTATTAATTCTGACCACTAATTCTCACTGCCATTATAATCTCTCTCTAGCCACAACCAAATTGCTATATCAGCTATATTATTTATTGGTTATACCAGGGGAGCACAAACTTTTGCAGCTCGCTCCCCTGCCTTCCCTCTGCTGGTGCTCGCGCCCCCTCCCCCTTACCTTGATGCGGCGTCACGTGACCTGCAGCGGCATTGGACGAGGGTGACGTCACATGACCCCGCGGCGTAATTTAACATACTGTGCTATATGTATGCACACACAGCTGTCTCTTACACATACAAATACTGTTTTTACATCCCTATACATCAATAGGGACCACAAAGTATCCACACACACACACTTTTAGTTGTGCTACAAACTCTCACATTTCCACACCCACCCACACCATTTATATCCACTCCCACTCCACACACACCTTTTGTAAAGCACTGTATATACTGTGGGCTCTCCATTCATTTTCATTCACACTGATACACATACACACTCTTTCATCACTTGCTTTCAGGAACCTTTTGACACCTCTAGGCATAAAACACATCCACACCGGGGGAAGGACCAGCACAGATAACATTCCAAGAGACACGGTTTTTAAGTATACCTTTTGCTTGCTTCATTCATTGTAACATCGCCGGAAGAAGAGATCAGTGTATCTCGAAAGCTCGCACAAATAAAAGCATTTCGTTAGCCACAGAACGGTATCATCTATTTATTTTTTGATTATTGAAGCTCGGCTAACACGGTACTGATACCTCTATATATATATATATATATATTGCGCGCACACACACACATATAACGTTTTATCCAACTTTTTCATTTATCATTTGTAGAGAAAATGAACAATGCCGCCAGAAGTGCTATTTTTCAAAATGTAACATCTCTACTAATTAGTGTAAAATGATACTTCATATAAAGCAGGTTATGGGACCCAGTATAAAATGACCTTCATGTTTCTTATCACATCCCAGTATATGGATACTTTCTATTATCACAAGCTGCTAACATGTGACAGGGCTCAGAGTCTGAACCCAGAATGTGACATACTGAACATTCTCATTCTAAATTTCAAAAAATATTGTGTTGATTTCTGACCTGACTGCCGTGGTTACAGCTCAACCACTCTGTTCTACTGTATGTCACCACTTTCTGCCACAACCAGCTGACGGTGGATCTGCAAGGAGTTCAGCGCTCATTGGCATCACATCTGTGGCTTGGTTGACGTATCATTTCTCCAGCTTTTTATTATATTGTTTTTAAATAGATTATATTTATTTAGTTGAATAGATATTTATTTAGTTTAATAGATATTTATTTAGTTTAATAGATTATATTTCTAAGTTTAATAAGTTATATTTCTTAGTTTAATAAGTTATATTTCTTAGTTTAATAAATTATATTTCTTCGTTTAATAAGTTATATTTCTTAGTTTAATAAGTTATATTTGTTAGTTTAATAAATTATATTTCTTAGTTTAATAAGTTATATTTGTTAGTTAATAGATTATATTTGTTAGCACAGTAGATTATATTTACTAGTATTTAAGTCTCCCCCTCAGTGCCCCATTAGGACCCGTGCGCATATTTCACATTTTTTCGGAGTCGCTTATTTTTTAGACCCTCGGAGCCGAAACCTAAAGGGGTCAGCTAAGAAAGTTCGGATCAAGAGGAGCCGCACAGCTTAAAGACAGAACATTTCCAAGGGAGATGGAGACAATTTGGGTAAGATCTGATTAAAGGACAACCTTTGATGAAGGAAAGGGTGACGGGGGAGTCTAAGAGGGGGGTGAGAGAGCAAGGTGGTGTGTCAGATTGGGGCAGAGCAAGAGAACGCAAAAATGATGGGGATATGCTGCACACCAAAAAAAAACAATAAGTAGTGATACTTTTACCGGTGCCCCTTAGTCTCAGGGAAGACCGGCATTTCGTCCAATGGATACAATATGATTGATGGGAAAGGGCACACGGATTTGAATAAAAAAAGATAATTTATTGTGCCACAGACTACAATGTTTCGGCTGCTGGCCTTTCTTTGCTGGATTTAGTGGGTTTAGCCACTTTACCTGAGAAAGACCAGCAGGCCGAAATGTTGTTGTCTATGGCAGTGCAAGAGAAAACAGGTTGGGGGGGGTGGGTTCTCGCAAAGTCGCCGACCCATGGGTGAGTGTCCCCGGTGGAAACTAGTCCTGGACCCCGGGAAAGCTGTCTGTGGCCCATACAAGCTGAGTAACATGTAGAAAGGACACATGTATGTTCAGAATGAGTTAGCATGTTATTTTGAGAGGCACCATAGCAGGTCAGTGCAAGTCAGTGCAGAGCACTGCAAGGTCAGTCAATATGAGGAAGGGTCCGATGGAGGAGTTGGAGGGTCCCAGAATATCTCTTAAAGCAGGGGTGCGCAAATCGAGGGGCACAACATTTTCTTGGGAGGAGGGGCTCGGCGCTTACAGAGGCCCCTCGCTCTTCCCCACAGCATTTAAATTAAATGCCGGAGATCGCGCGCAAGGCCTCTGTAAGTTCCCTTTCCTTGTCTCCGGCGGCAGCAACGTGGCGTCACATGATGTGGCATTGCCATAGCAACGTGATATCACATGACGTTGTTACATCAGAACGTCGGAGACAAGGTGGGGAAGGTGGAGGGGGGAGCAGGGGGAAAAGGTTGTGCAACCCTGTCTTAAAGCATTGTCTTGCATACAGATCAGAGGCCAAGAATGGATATGGATATCCGATGTGAAGCCGGAAATAAGACAGAAAAGACCGTTTCGGGGGAAGAAGGTGAGTGATGAAATAGCCGTCACTGTGTAACTCTTCCAATTACCTGCAACTTCATGCAGAGAAACAGCAACGCTTGTTTTTAACGTGCTAAGCGCCTAATGGGGAATTCAACTGCTGAGAGGTTAAGGGAGTTACTAACCCAAACTCAGCGACGCTTCTGTGTCTCTGTGATAACTCCCCCAGGACATGCCTGAAAACCAGAGGTAATTCAATGTATTTTAGATAAATAGAAACATGACCTTCTGGGGAGGGGTATATAATGGGTACTGGGCCTGGTGAGGTGGGTATAACGGGTACTGGGCCTGGGGAGGTGGGTATAACGAGTACTGGGCCTGGGGAGGGGCGTATAACAGGGTACTGGGCCTTGGGAGGGTTGTATAACTGGGTACTGGGCCTGGGGAGGTGGGTGTAACGGGTATTTGCCCTGTGGAGGGCGGTATAACGTGGTATTGGGGATGGGGTATAAGTGGCACAGGAGCTCTTGCGATACAGAGTATCACTGCCCTGGTTACAAACACTTCATGTCTCCTGCAGATCAGGACACGCACGAAGGTGGTGCCCTTTGTGCCACCAGACGACGAGGCGGGCTACGAGGCGGACGACGAGGCATACGACAAAGCGGGCGTCAAGTGGAACAATGAGGTGGGCTACAAGGCGGCCGATGACACAGACGTGGTGTACGATGACCAAGGAGCATACGACAGGTGTGGCCGGATCTGCTGCTTCACCTTTTTTAGGCGGAGGAGAAGACCCCGGGAGCAGGTAGGAGAATACGAGAGGTGCGGACAGATCTGCTGCATCACCTTTTTTAGGCGGAGAAGACCCCGGGACTAGGTAGCAGAGGAGCCAGGGCGTAGATACAGGGGTTTTCTAGGGTCCCTGAGAAGTTGGTTTGACCGCAGGAGAGGCAGATAAGATCAGGAAGGCTGCGGGAGGGGCAGGTACTAGAGGGAGATAGGGATATTGGGCGTGAGAGGGTGAGAGAGAACAAGGAGCAGGGCCGGAGCACGGGTTTCATGCGCCCGAGGCGAAACTTAAAATTTGTGCCCCAGTTGTATAAAAAATAATAAGATAAATAAAATAATAAAATAAACAGTGGCGTAGCTATCGGGGCTGCAGGGGGTGCGACCGCACCCCAGTGCGACGCAAAATAAAAATAAAAGGGCGGCAAAATACTGGATAAAAAAAATAAAAATAATTTTCAAAAAAAAAAGATAAATAAATTAGAAATAATAAGAGGAAAAAATAATAATGATTATTAATGCGCCCCTAGGACCTCTGCGTGCTAGGCGACCGCCTAATGGCCGGCCGGCCCTGCGAGGTATGCGGGAGGAAAAGGGGTGAATGGGATAGATATGCAGGGGGATGGGGGAGCAGGTGAGTTATACACAGGGGCACAAGGGCCCCATCACCCGCATCTCTATATACTGAGTGTGCCCCTGTGTATAACAACGCTGATCTGTGCTGCTCCATCTGATCTCACTGTGCAGTGATCCAGGGACCACCCGATCGCCATTTAATGGGGTCAGGAAGGAATTTTTTTCCCCCATTGCACAGCAGGGGTTATGTTTCGCCTTCCTCTGGATCACAGCAACAAACTGCCCTTTGTGCATGAATTATCAGTGAGATCTTTATACACCCTGCATTGGTCTTCACACCTTTGCTGCCGGAGGGGCCTGCAATGCACTGCTCTGCGTGTTACTATATCGCTCTGCAATGTGCTGCAGGCCCCTACCAGCAAAGAGATTCATTATTTCAATAAAATACTCTCTTTAATCAAACCTATGTGTAGTGTCTTTTCTATCTGTTGTATCTATTGCTAACAGCTCAGTGATTCTTCCCCAGGACGCTGCACTAGTGTCACGCTGCCAAGCCCGGGTGTGAGGGAGATTTATAGGGTCACATATATACTTCTGCCAAAACACGAGTGCAAACAGGAAGCCCCCCTGAACTCATATCTTTTATTACACAAAACGGTATCTAAAAAGGTAAAAATAACATACATGGGATTCTGCTACAAATATCTCTCTAATTACAAACCAATTAGCAAATCATTCAGATTAGAGTCGAGCGAAAAGAAATGGTTAAGTATCACATGTACAGTATATGCAGTGCAGGCTGTTCTGCAGCATTACATGCAGGGGACAACGTTTAGGAGATATAAGTAATGCTGATCTCAGAGCTGACCGGCTGACCTGCTCTACCGGCTGACCTGCTCTTCTGGCTGACCTGCTGACCTGCTCTACTGGCTGACCGGCTTCTATTCTTTCAACTAAATGACCTGAATTGTGGCCCCTGTATCTCCCAATTAAACGTTTTATTGGCATATTCTTGTTTGACTCGTTCTATACAGACATTTTCTATATATTCACTGTGGGATTTGATAACATCTGTAAGATCTCTCAGAATATCACATTCTGTACGTTTGTGTTGAAGATTTTTCCATTCTCAATTTACTTAATATTAGTTTTTGGCATCAATTATTTATATCGAGTCCAAAATACCTTTATACAGAATGCTGTTCCCTTTAGCCCACAAATGCTGCTTCATTAAAGCCCATGGGTGGCACTTTGTGCATTCTCAAACTTTTAGGCAACATCCCTAATTTCCAAAAGTGGGATTAAATCTGTGCATATTTAAATGGTTAATTTTCTTACTCAGACTACTAAATCCCTCCCCAAATATATCCGTTTCACATAACAATGTGTGCGCTTCTCCTTCCGTCTAACTGGCATGTCGTCCTTACGGGCGCCACTCCTTGCAACTCCACGCTGCCCTCCAGTGGTAAAAGAAATAAGATACATTTACTATACTCGTCTGGCAGCTGCTCCCGTATAAGGTGGGTAACTCTGTATTAGGGGTCTTGGTAGAGTATATTTTATACATATGTCGGATAGATGAGGAATTAATATTCCTAACGGGTTATTGTGAGAGGCCTTAGATCTTATCCTATATGCACGCAGCCCTCGCCTCTCTGACCTTGAACACATACTTCAATCTGATTTTTTGAGACTTGAAACTGGATTTCTGAAAACAAACTGATTTTAAACACTGACAAGACTGTAACAATGGTATTTGGGACCAGAGCTAAATTGCTAAAGCTGCCAATGACAGAGCTTCAGATAAAACCAGCTCTAATACCATCCTAGCCCCTGTTACTGGTTTGAAATATCTGGGCATATAGTTCAACTCCCATTTAACATTTGGGTTGCACATTGATACCCTGATATCCAAATCCTATGCCAAACTAGGTGTACTTTACAAGAACAAATCCTCCCCTAAGGCCCTCATGCAGTAATCGCCTACAGCGATTCAGTAAGCCCAGAGAAGCTGGCGATTAGAGCAAAAATAACCGTTTTTTTTTCTTCCGGAAAATAAATAAATTAAATCGGCAGACGCGCGGTGATAAGCCACTTTTCGGCACTGATCGCCAGTTTTTCAAACACGCTCAATTCTATAAGCCCTGATCAGCTTATTGCAGCTGATCGCCACTTTAAAATTGCTGTTTCTTCTCCAAATTGTCCAGCCACAAAAGTTGGCAAGAAGGTGAGGTGAAGCTGCGATGAAAATAAAATGCATGTGTTCCAGAGCTGATATCCATTAATATCAGCACCAGAGACCCCCGGCATGAATCCGATGCATAAAAAATGCATTTACAGGCAACTTCATTACCGCCAAGGCAATGAAGGGGTTATATACCCGTGCCAGGCTTATTGTGGGCAGCGGGGGTGGGTGAAGGTGGTATTTGGCCCTGGGTGGGTGTTTAGGCCTTGCCAGGGGGTTGCGGGATGACTTAACCTCTTCTTTAAATTAGCGGTTAATACCGCTAAGGTAATGAAGGGGTCAACCCCTCCCGCTACCCCCCCACCCGGTAGGCCTAAACACCCATCCTTGGGGCCAATACCCCGTTCACCCACCACCGCTATCCAGAATAAACAAAAATACACATAACAGCCCCACTAGCCACCTCCTAGGTCCCTAATAAACCATTACAATATTCATAAAACAATTATTTTTTTTACACCCAGGATTATTACATGGGATTAGGGCTATGTTATTCAGTGAGGGGTTGTATGTTTGTATTTGTAGGGACAGGCAAGGCCGGAGCCAGATGGGTTTCTCCTGCCTCTGTCCTCCCTGTCTCCAGACCCTTCCTGTAGTCGGACATACAGAATATTGATAACAGAAGGGGAAATAAAACTAAGAGGTGCCGACAGGAGAAGGCCGTGTCATATCTATTCTTAGGGTGACCAGATTTTGAAAATGAAAAACCGGGGGACACAATTATATTATTATTTATTTTAAAAAAAAAATCTTACATTAACAGTTTATTTATTGTATTACACTTATACTTTACTATCATTAGTCCTTGTTACGTGTGTGTGTGTGTGTGTGTGTGTGTGTGTCTCGGATGACCTCACTAAATCAAACAAAAAAAAAAAGCCAGATGTGAATGGCTTCTGAACCCCTTAACCAGTGTCTGGATGCCCCCTCTTCACAATTGCTAAAGCAGCAATCCCTCCTGGGATCTTACCTGATCCGCAGTCCCTCAAGGTACTATACTGGAGGGGAGGTGTTCCCTACCTGTCTTCCGATGTCTCCCGTGTGAAACTTGAGTCAGATCTGGAAGAAAGCAGTATAGGTTATTTTGGTGTAGGTATACGGCAGTTAAGGTAAGACAGAGAGAGTGGGTGACAGACTGAGTGAGTGAGACAGAGACAGAGAGAGACAGTGAGAGAGAGACAGTGAGAGAGAGACAGTGAGAGAGAGACAGTGAGAGAGAGACAGTCAGTGACAGAGAGACAGTCAGTGACAGAGAGACAGTCAGTGACAGAGAGACAGTGAGAGAGAGACAGTGAGAGAGAGAGAGAGAGGCAGTGACAGAGAGAGAGTGACAGAGAGACAGTTACAGAGAGACAGGAGGACAGAACAGAGAGACAGGAGGACAGAACAGAGAGAGACAGGAGGACAGAACAGAGAAAGACAGGAGGACAGAACAGAGAGAGACAGCAGGACAGAACAGAGAGAGACAGGAGGACAGAACAGAGAGAGACAGGAGGACAGAACAGAGAGACAGGAGAACAGAACAGAGAGACAGGAGAACAGAACAGAGAGACAGGAGGACAGAACAGAGAGACAGGAGGACTGAGCAGAGAGACAGGAGGACAGAGCAGAGACACAGACAGAGAGACAGAGGAACAAACAGATGACAGATGAGAGACAGATGACAGATGACAGATGACAGATGAGACAGAACAGAGAGAACAGAGACCGAGAGAGAACAGAGACCGAGACTGACGGGGAGAGAGAGAGAGAGACTGAGAGAGACAGGGAGAGAGAGACAGAGACAGAGAGACAGAGACAGAGAGACAGACAGAGAGACAGACTGCCTGACACTTGGGTGGGTGGGTTATGGTTGACTGCCTGACACCTTTTATGGGAGACTGCCTGACACTTGGGTGGGTTTAATGGGAGACTGCCTGACACGTGGGTGGGTGGGTTATGGGAGACTGCCTGACACTTGGGTGGGTTTAATGGGAGACTGCCTGACACATGGGTGGGTGGGTTATGGGAGACTGCCTGACACTTGGGTGGGTGGGTGAGAGACTGCCTGACACTTGGGTGGGTGGGTGAGAGACTGCCTGACACCTTGGGAGACTGCCTGACACTTGGGTGGGTGGGTGGGTGTTAGACTGCCTGACACTTGGGTGGGTGGGTGGGTGGGTGGGAGACTGCCTGACACTATAGACTGCCTGACACTTGGGCTAGACTGCCTGACACTTGGGTGGGAGACTGCCTGACACTCATGGGAGACTGCCTGACACTTGGGTGGGTGAATGCCTGACACGTGGGTGGGTGACTGACTGACACGTGGGTAAGTGGGTGAGTGGGTTGGTGTCTATATACATTCTGTCACTGGGAGGGGGGGCAGTCACACACACAAAGACTGGGAGGGGGGCAGTCACACACACGCACACACACACACTGGGAGGGGGGGCAGTCACACACACACACTGGGAGGGGGGGCAGTCACACACACACTGGGAGGGGGGTCAGTCACACACATACTGGGAGGGGGGGCAGTCACACACACAATGGGAGGGGGGCAGTCACACACACAGACTGGGAGGGGGGCCGTCACACACACACACACACACACAGACTGGGAGGGGGGGGCAGTCACACACACACACACACACAGACTGGGAGGGGGGACAGTCACACACACACACACACAGACTGGGAGGGGGCAGTCACACACGCACAGACTGGGAGGGGGGGCAGTCATACACACAGACTGGAAGGGGGGGGCAGTCACACAAACACAGACTGGGAGGGGGGGCAGTCACACACACACAGACTGGGAGGGGGGGCAGTCACACACGCAGACTGGGAGGGGGGCAGTCACACACACAGACTGGGAGGGGGGCAGTCACACACACACTGGGACGGGGGGCAGTCACACACACACAAACTGGGAGGGGGGGCAGTCACACATGCACAGACTGGGAGGGGGGGCAGTCACACACGCACAGACTGGGAGGGAGCAGTCACACACACACTGGGAGGGGGGGCAGTCATACACACACAGACTGGGAGGGAGCAGTCACACACACACAGACTGGGAGGGGGCAGTCACACACACAGACTGGGAAGGGGGCAGACATACACACACAGGCGACATGGGGCTTACCTGTAGTGCCACTGTAGGGAGCCAGAAGTAGTGAGGCTTTTTTCCAGTCTGCCAGCAGATTCAGTTGCCAGCTGTGAGCCTTCCTTCTGGTGCGCACACACACACACACACACACACACACACACACACACACACACACACACACACACACACACACACACACACACACACACACACACACACACTACATCCGTCCCCGATACTAAACCCCGCCCCCGGCATATCCAGACCTCCAACCAATCCCCTGCTTCTACTCTAAAGCCACGCCCCCGGCATCCTGCTATTGGGGAAGATAAATAAATACTCACGGCCGCCGCATCCTCCTCATGCTGCCGTCTCCGCGCACGGGACCAGTCACCAGGGGCAAAACCCGGGACGGACTATCAACCGGGACAGCACAGAAAAAATCAGGACTGTCCCGGCAAAACCGGGACGAATGGTCACCCTATATATATACTGTGTGTATATATATATATACTGTGTGTGTATATATATATATATATATATATATATATATATATATATATATATATATATATATATATATATATATATATATATATATATATATATATATATATATATATATATATATATATATATATATATATATATATATATATATATACATACTGTGTGTAGATGTGTGTGTGTATATATAATGTGTGTATATGTGTGTATATATACTGTGTGAATATATACTGTGTGCATATGTGTGTATATATTAGCCATTACTGAATAATGATAAAGACCACTAAGGCTTCGTCCACCAGAGGCCGCGACAGCGTGAGCAAAGCACACAAAGTGCAGCCCTCTATGGGGCAGGCCCCAGTCGGCGTGCGTGTGCGCACGCATTAAGCGCGATTCGTGACCGCCTTTGCCAAAAGACAAGATTTTAGTCTTTTGGCGCGGCGGCCGAGCTGTGGCAACGTCACGACGGTGGTTCAGCCAATGTGGGCGAATCAGCCGCGTGACGCCATTTCCGCCCCCATCCCCCCCCACTCTCCCTGGCGGATCTCCTGCTCTTCACTGAAAGTGCAAACCGCAGGTCGCGGCTGAAACTGGTGCACGTGCCACCAGGCGCTCCGACGCGCATGGGCACGCAGTGACTGGGGCCGTAGCCTAACGTTGGCGAACTGACGCTTGTATTTAATTTAATGCTGTGTAACTTAAATCAGTCCATTAGGACAAGACTTCTTTTTTAAGACAAAGTTGATTTTTGACATGGGCTCTAATGAACCTATTTTCACTTGTATGTCTTTGGTTTGTTTATATCTGCCCAAACTCATAGGCACAAACAAGCTTAAAGATAAAGTATTATTTGTTGCTCTGTACAAAGTGTAGCCCTTTTTCTGAACCCTCCCAAAGGAACTACTGGTTACTGTACAACACCTGCGGCTCCAGGAGATCTGAGCCTCCGCTAGCTGGGAGCCTGGGGTAACACTCATACACTTACTTAGCGCAGCGCCTCCACTTACCCAGGATCCCCGTGATGTGAGATTCCCCTGGGCAAGAAACATACAACACCATATGATTGTAACTGGTTTTACTATAATAATGCACGGTAGCAATAACACAACATGTACACTTATACTCTAACGGTATAACCTTAACATGTAACCTTAGTGGCTGGGCCACTCTCATCAGGAGCAACGTCTCCGTCCCCTCACCGCGTGCCCCACACACAGTGTCCATGTATGTTAAAGTAATGGTATAGGCTCAGTTCTTTAACCACTCGCTCAGTGTTCCTAAAGAGTTTAGCCTAAGGCGGGATCAGCGCCTGTTGACCGGTGTTGGTGCACTTGATGTTATAGTACCTTCCGGTCATGGCGGTGACCGGTACTGTACCTCTTCGCAAAGGGTCAGATGAATCACGGTCTGCCTCTTGGTCTTAATGTCCAGCCGACTCGCCAGCAACCTGCTCCGCACGCTTGTCTTTTTGTCCCTAGCTGTCTACACAGTAAGGGTGATGCTCGCTACTACTATAGGCCGTCCCTGCAGCACAGCAACCTTTTGTGTCTTCAGGGAACACTCCTAGGGGCCTACGGGGTAGCCTGTCTTTTGCAGGTGGGTCACTGACCCCCTGCACCCACACTACCTCTCTCTTCACCTCCCGGATCCCCTCTGACTAACTTCTCCCTAACCTCTGCAGCAAATGCACTGCACTCACACTGAACCTACAGCAACCCACTGCACTCACTCGGTACCTGCAGCAACCGCACTGCACACCCACTGAACCTGCAGCAACCGCACTGCACACACTGAACCTGCAGCAACCCACTGCACTCACACGGAACCTGCAGCAACCGCACTGCACGCAACCGGTACCTGCAGCTACACTGCACTGCACACACATACTGTGCCTACTTGTCAGCGCTCACAGCACTACCAGCCGTGACACTGACAAGACTGCACACTCACACCTAAGGGCAGGGTCCCTAACCTAGGGGCCGTCCCTCAGTACCTACCCCGTACCCTGGTGGGGATTGGGGCCTGCCTGGGATCTGGGGAATTACCTTACCTGGTGTAGGAGCCACTTGCTCCCTACACCCTTCCTCCCCCTTCCTGCTCCCAGCTCCAACTGCCAAACGTGGTCCCCGCAACATTGTAGCCTTCCTCCACAGGAGAAGCTGCAAAACCCTATTTGCTGGCTGGCTGCACGTGATGTGGGTGAAAGGGCAATCCCCAGAGGCTGCTGGGAATTGTAGTCCACTCAGGACCTCTTTAGCATTGGGACCGCGTGCGCTGCCCTTACTGCGCCTGCGCGACCAATGCGCACGCTCGCGCAACCTGTCATGGCGGCCCCCGCTAGCCGGGTACGCCGCAGAGACTCCGGGGACTCGGAGCGCTCCCTGCTCCGGCCCCCACCTTTGCGTTGTGCCGGCGGGTCCGTCGCTGCCTCCGGCGGCAGCCGCGATCGCTCGGCACGCTACAGAGGGGGTCTCTGGAGGCAAAATAAGACCGGGGCTACAAAAGTATTGACTTTACAAGGTATGACGGTGTGTTTGGTGACAGTATACCAACTCCCAGAGATTAAAGCCCAATTGAACACTACGTTAACCTTTTAAAAATGATGAATGTTCAAGGAATTTAATATATTTATACAGTAGGATTATCTCTTTGTCCAGCAATGCTATACTAGCACTTCCATCAATAAATGGGTTCAAATAAATATTTGTAATTGGTACAAATGCTATTACATATTTCTTGGACAATAATACAATTATTCTCAACAATATTCAGCTGAAAAAGAGGAAATACTTTTGTTAATCAGTGCGCTGGGGGTTTTGATACAGTATATCCTTCCCTGCCAGGAATGCCAGGCATTCACCTCTGAAGAACTTCTGTACTGTGAATGTCCCCACAGTCTGAGCCTGCAATACACAGGGAAATAAAAGGTCTGACTATCACAGCAAACTACAGTATCAACACCACCTTCCCATGTCTGCAATTCCAGACAATAACTGGAAATGCAATGAATAGAAAGGCTGAGAAAGTTTAATAAAGTAGTTAAATAAAAATGACTATTGAATCACAAATGCTTTGTGTTTCACATAGAATTACTACAACCCTCATATATATTACTAGCTGATATACCCGGCGTTGCCCGGGATGTTATAGGGCGGAGACGGAGGGTGCTGTAGGTCAGAGGGGGTGGAGGGGGGTGGTTGAAAGGTGGTAGTTATAGGGTGTGTGAGAGGCGGGGGGTAAGTGTCTGATTGAGCAGGGGTGGGTAAGAGGGGGTGTGAGTTGTGTGTGTTAGAGGGGGGTGGGAGGGGAGTCTGATAGGTGGGATGGGGTGAGTGAAGGTGTGCAACTAAGGAGGCGTAGGTAAGAGGAGGGGGGTGGGTGAGAGGTGGGTTGTAGGGGTAGGTAAGAGGAGGGGGGTAGGCAGGTGTGTGAGAGGTGGGTTGTAGGGATAGGTAAGAGGGGGGTTGAGATGGGTGTGTGAAAGGTGGGTCGTTGAGGTTGGGGGGGTGACAGGCGGCAAGTGGAGAGGCAGGAAAGGTGGTGTACAGATGGTAAAGTGGGTAAAAGGTGAGGGGGGGAGTTGTGGCGGCAGGCGTTGAGGGGTAACATTGGTTATCCGCTGTGCGGGTGATAGGTGTAGATCTGGGAGAGCTATGAAAGTGGGTGAAATAGGGTAAGTGGGTGAGTGTGCATGGGGGACACATACATATGTTTAATTATTCCAGAGGGGTGGAGAGAGGGAGAGGCGGCTGGTGGCGGGCGGGGGACAGAGATGGGTATTTTGGAGGGGTGAGAGGGGGGGTGGCGTGTGTGGAAAGGGCGCGCAGGCGGGCATTATTGGGGAGTGGTGAGAGGGGTTGGTGAGCGCAGGCAAGAATTATTAAGGGCGTGCGCAGGCGGTCATTCAGTGGGGGTGGCATGGTGGGAAAGGGCGCGCGCAGACATACCATGGATCACACATACATTTTAACCCCCATTACACCTGTATAGGTCATGTCATGGCCGCATTGTGCTGCAATCCTGGCAGCTAGAAGTCACACTGCACACCTTAAACCCTGGGGCCTCTGCCTGAGCATATTGTAATGAGATGAAACACAGCCTGTGTGTGCAATCCCTGCTGCTTCCCCCCCTCACCCTCTCAGGCAGGAAGCTGCACTAATCCTCCTGCTAAAAACATAAGCACAACTACACACTGACTCACAGACACTGCCTGAGTTATACATGTAACTACACACTGACTCACAGACACTGCCTGAGTAATACATGTAACTACACACTGACTCACAGACACTGCCTGAGTTATACATGTAACTACACACTGACTCACAGACACTGCCTGAGTAATACATGTAACTACACACTGACTCACAGACACTGCCTGAGTAATAAACGTAACTACACACTGACTCACAGACACTGCCTGAGTAATACACGTAACTACACACTGCCTGAGTAATACATGTGACTACACACTGACTCACAGACACTGCCTGAGTAATACATGTAACTACACACTGACTCACAGACACTGCCTGAGTAATACATGTATGTAGCGGTCATGTAAAATGCCTACAGTCATCTCTCCTGCTGGCAGTAAGGCCTGGTAAGTGTGGGCATGCCAGCAGTAATCATGGCGGTTTTCCCTCACACCCTGGTGTGGTGCTCTGTGTATGGCTGGGACTGGTCACATGCTCTGACTCCATGGTTAGTGATGTCAGAGGTGTGTCAGCCTCAGAAGCTTACATAAGGCACAGCACTGTGTTCTAAAGTTTAGTTGCTGTGGGGTTGCTAGTTGTTCTGCTGAGAAAGGAGTTCCAGCTCTTGTCAGAGCTGAGGAAGGAGTTCAAGTTCTATCAGAGTGTCAGTTATGTTATAGTAACTCCATGGGAGGCTGTGTCCAGGGACCTGGCACAGGACAGTGATTCCTGCGGGAATAGTGAATCCCTGATCTAGGTGATATACCTATCAAAAGGGAGCACTGGCGAGATGAGCGGCTGAAGATACTCCTTGTGGAGGGCAGTTGCCCTGCCGTGTCAATAAAGATGAGTTCAGCCAGAAACCCTCTCGTGTATCTATCTGGAATGAGTGTACAGAGAGGAGCACCACGGAGGAGTTCCTCGCCAGGACCATCCCCTTGCGGACGCAGGGACCCTGGTGAGGTGGAGGCGCTGCACTGGAACTAGGTGAGACTCAGCACACTACCTCAGCTGCCTGTCTGACGGGTCCTCCCCACACACCATCATGCGAGAGACTCAGGAGTCCTGTAGCCAACAGGTGCACCATCAGGCATATCTACACTGTAATGGGGTCCGGTTAGACCACAGGGGCCAATGTGAGATTGGGTGGGTCAGGCCGGGCCAGAAATACCGTTACATTTGGAGGCGCGCTGCTGAGATCAGATCCGTCAACAGGACAGGCTTTTAGCTAGGTCACTTGGAAACAGGGAGAGTGTCTGCTGCCACTTTGTGCTGAGTAGGGACGGACCTAGGGGTAGTCAGGGGGCTGACGGGATATTGTCAGTTCGCAGGGACAACCTAGGGGCCTGAAGGGAGTGAGGGGTCTGGAGCGGGCTATAGCTGACCGAGTCACCTTGAGGCAGTGCTAGTTGGTAGGATGCCAGAAGGGACAGCCTGTTAACTTGGTCAGGAGTCCTGGAGAGGGTCTGCGCTAGGCTGACCAAGACAGGTAGACGCCCCAAGTACTGCATGGCAGAGCCAGCCAGAGTACCTAGCCATTCCAGACACTCACCGTAGGGAGCACAGACTGGGAGGAAGGAGTCACAGCAGACACTGAGAGAGTGAGCCTAGCCTGAGGTAGTGCAACACTGGGTCACACCTAGATAAGGTACACATGTGGTGGTGCATCTGAGCTAATCTTTATTGTACCGGTGTGGTGGCTGCCCCGCAGAGTGGAGCCTCATGTACGACAACTGTTATGAGAGAGTGGAGGAGCCGCGTGGCGCGGAGAACGTAAAATGGCGGACAGAGGCTGATGGGGAGGGCACCCGTGGCGTGCAACCCACTGAAGAGCAGACTGTCGCTGAATTGTCCTTAACGAGTTTGCTCTGGAGCGGAGCAAAGGCCGTGGCTGCCCCGTTTTTATCCTGCCTGGGACAGCGAGGGGCCACCCTTGAAGAGTGTGAGGACATTGCAATAATTGGGGGAGAACCCCGTGAGGAGAGCGAACGAATGGACTTTTTGGGCGCCAAAACCAACCAAAATGGCGGTTCCCGCTTGCTAGGGAAACCGCATGGGCCAGGCGCAGAAAAAATGGCTGCTGCAGGACTTGCACAGAGCTGGCCGGGAATGGCGCGAACAGCAGAGCCCCGCCGGGATGGACGGCATGGCGCGAAAGCTATGGCTGCGCCGGGATGGACAGTGACTAATTCAGCCCCTGTGCTGAGTCAACCGTTGAGTTTATGGGACCCTCCCCTGATTTCTACCAGGGGGAGTGACTTTCAATTATGGCCTGTGGGGATGCACCCACTGGGCCCAGGGACTGATATCCAGACGGCGCCACTACAAAAAGTAGTTCCGGCCGTGGAGGTGATTTGCAAGCAAAGGTACCTTGTGCAAAAAGCTGCTGCAAGGAGAAGGCGGGAACTAGCCGCGGGAAAGGACTCCAGCTCTGGGGAGGAAATTGGCGCGAAAACGCAGACCGCGCCCACCAGGACTGAGAGAGGTGCGGCCTTAATTAAGGGGCATGATATTCCCCTGTGGGACCCGCCCATTATTGCAACCCCTGGGGGCGGGTTCCAGCTCTGTCAAAGAAGGGAGGAGCCGAAGCAGGGAGTGGCGGATCCAGCAACTTCCACCAGTCAGTTGCGAGGAACCACAGAGAAGGAGAGACCTGTACAGGAAGTGACTCCTGTACAAAGAATGGCCTGCTCCTCCACTGTGGGCACTATGGTCTCCACCCAGCCCTACTCAGTGCCCGGCGGGGTGCTGGTGGTGAGGGTGGCCAATACTGAGACGGTGGTCGGGCTCTGCCTACAATGCGGGCTGCCCGGAGGTACTGTGAATACGATGGCACGTTGCCCTCATTGCGGGACTTTGTATCTGTGGCCTATGCCCACATTCGTCCCAATACAGCCTGCTGACCCCCCGGTGGACGTGACACGGCGCTCTGCTGAGTCCCCGGGCGCGCTATGGATCAACCGCACGAGTCCCGGAGACAGGGGACTGGAGCCGGTCAAGTCGGTTGGGTCACTGGCCATTGAGGCGGCTGGATTAAACCCCGCGACAGGGGCAAAGAGACTTTCACCCCGCCCCGCGACCCCTAGGTCGGGGCGAGGGGACTACTCTGATGAGGACCTTCGTGAGCTGGCGGTAGCAAAAACGGAGCGGAAAAGACAGACGGGAAGAACGACGCCCCGTGGGGTGAGTGACCGGACGTCCCCCGCAGATCCGCGATCCGACCGACGGAGTCCCGCCATCCCAGGACTTGGCGGAGATGGGAGAGAGACGCCTACACCCCTGCGGACGGGTAAGCCAAAAAGCCCTATCTCTTACCTGGTCACAACAGACGGCGAAGCGCTGGAAGGGCCGCGCCAGGCCCAACGCGCACGTGGAGGAACGGCATCACTTCCGGTGGCGACGGCGGAGCAACCGGATGTCGTCGTGGAAGAAGAGATCCCGCATGGGGGTCCAACGCGAGATGGCGACGCTTCCGGTTCCGGGGAGGACGTCACTTCCGGTGGCGACGGCGGAACCCAGGAAGGGGAAGCAGCGACGCTTCGGCGATTGGGGGAAGGTCCCCGACCGCTCGTATTGCCCAGAAAATGGAGAGACGATCTCAGGACTGAGGAGGGTGAGACATCATCCTTGGACCAGTCTACGGACAGCCAGGAGCGGGTCGTAACCCCGTGGGGTCCCGTCCCATGCCCCTATATCCAACCCCATGCCCTAGCTAATGCCCCTACCCCTATCACACGGTCACCGGGTTCACCGCCCAGCTTGGAACTTGTGGACATACCTTTGGGGGGGGAGGAAAAACGGACTGGGGAGAGGCAGCTCAGTGGAGCTACGGAAGGTGATTCACGGGGAGGAGGAGAATTGAGGGTGGCGGATACAGCACCCCAACCGGCAGTAAAGGCTCCGGGGTCCTCGAGGTGGTTCAACTCGCGATCCACAAGGTCGTCAGGGGTATTTTCATTTGACGACGACCGGGAACCAGGGCCTAATCCCTTTAAGGAGACCCGGTGGTGGGCTCCACTATTTGAGGGGTACTCCGCATGGATGGACCGTACTCGGTTCCTCATCCGGCGGGAGGACGTGGTAGATTTCTGGTGGAAAGAGGGAGAGTTTACACCCGAGCAGAGGGACAGGGAACTACAGAAGAGGTGGTTCCAGCTGGAGCGTAGAGACATAGCGCCCATGGGTCCCGACACAATGTCAGATCCAGTCGATCCTGATGAGCCCCTATCATGGGTGTTACCTGGGAGGGCAGGTAATGCTGATCTGACCAGGGTCAGTAGGGCGGAGAGGGCTATAATAGTCAAATATAAAAAATCCCATGGGTTGGAGTATCCCTATGTTCCGGAGCCCCTGATGGATGAAATTGAGGACAATAGGGAAACGTGGCTCCAAGAAACTATAGAGCTGTATTTAGCCAATAGGGGGAGTGACATTGTAGGTAAGAAGGCGGAAGAAAGGATAGACACCCTGATGCGAGTGTGGAGCATAGGGAGAAATGTTCACAAACATAGGGTGACCTATGTGCCAGAGAGAGGATCACCTAGGCATTATTATGTTACGGTCCTGGATATGGGTAACCGGGAAGTGAGGAAACCTGACCCAGATCACTATTATTAAGGGGGTATTGAGACATTACGCGGGTTCGTGGCTGCTGGTCGGGGCGGGCTTGGCGGAATGTACTGAAGTCATGTTTACAATATGCTGAAAATTTGTATGGATGTTAACCTAATTATGTTTTCCGTTACAGTGCTTCCTGGAAAGAGGTATACAAATTTAGGTCCCAGCGAGGACGATGGGATTCACCAGGGGGAGAATGTAGCGGTCATGTAAAATGCCTACAGTCATCTCTCCTGCTGGCAGTAAGGCCTGGTAAGTGTGGGCATGCCAGCAGTAATCATGGAGGTTTTCCCTCACACCCTGGTGGGGTGCTCTGTGTATGGCTGGGACTGGTCACATGCTCTGACTCCATGGTTAGTGATGTCAGAGGTGTGTCAGCCTCAGAAGCTTACATAAGGCACAGCACTGTGTTCTAAAGTTTAGTTGCTGTGGGGTTGCTAGTTGTTCTGCTGAGAAAGGAGTTCCAGCTCTTGTCAGAGCTGAGGAAGGAGTTCAAGTTCTATCAGAGTGTCAGTTATGTTATAGTAACTCCATGGGAGGCTGTGTCCAGGGACCTGGCACAGGACAGTGATTCCTGCGGGAATAGTGAATCCCTGATCTAGGTGATATACCTATCAAAAGGGAGCACTGGCGAGATGAGCGGCTGAAGATACTCCTTGTGGAGGGCAGTTGCCCTGCCGTGTCAATAAAGATGAGTTCAGCCAGAAACCCTCTCGTGTATCTATCTGGAATGAGTGTACAGAGAGGAGCACCACGGAGGAGTTCCTCGCCAGGATCATCCCCTTGCGGACGCAGGGACCCTGGTGAGGTGGAGGCGCTGCACTGGAACTAGGTGAGACTCAGCACACTATCTCAGCTGCCTGTCTGACGGGTCCTCCCCACACACCATCATGCGGGAGACTCAGGAGTCCTGTAGCCAACAGGTGCATCATCAGGCATATCTACACTGTAATGGGGTCCGGTTAGACCACAGGGGCCAATGTGAGATTGGGTGGGTCAGGCCGGGCCAGAAATACCGTTACATGTAATTACACACTGACTTACAGACACTGCCTGAGTAATACATGTAACTATGCACCGACACTGCCTGAGTAATACACGTAACTACACACTGACTCACAGACACTGCCTGAGTAATACATGTAACTACACACTGACTCACAGACACTGCCTGAGTAATACATGTAACTACACACTGACTCACAGACACTGCCTGAGTAATACAGTACATGTAACTACGCACTGACTCACAGACACTGCCTGAGTACTACACACTGACTCACAGACACTGCCTGAGTACTACACACTGACTCACAGACACTGCCTGAGTAATACATGTAACTACACACTGACTCACAGACACTGCCTGAGTAATACATGTAACTACACACTGACTCACAGACACTGCCTGAGTAATACACGTAACCACACACTGACTCACAGACACTGCCTGAGTAATACATGTAACTACACACTGACTCCCAGATACTGCCTGAGTAATACAGTACATGTAACTACGCACTGACTCACAGACACTGCCTGAGTAATACATGTAACTACACACTGACTCACAGACACTGCCTGAGTAATACATGTAACTACACACTGACTCACAGACACTGCCTGAGTAATACATGTAACTACACACGGACTCACAGACACTGCCTGAGTAATACACGTAACTACACACTGACTCACAGACACTGCCTGAGTAATACACGTAACTACACACTGACTCACAGACACTGCCTGAGTAATACATGTAACTACACACTGTTTCACAGACACTGCCTGAGTAATACATGTAATTACACACTGACTCACAGACACTGCCTGAGTAATACACGTAACTACACACTGACTCACAGACACTGCCTGAGTAATACACGTAACTACACACTGACTCACAGACAATGCCTGAGTAATACACGTAACTACACACTGCCTGAGTAATACATGTAACTACACACTGACTCACAGACACTGCCTGAGTACTACACACTGACTCACAGACACTGCCTGAGTAATACATGTAACTACACACTGACTCACAGACACTGCCTGAGTAATACATGTAACTACACACTGATTACTGCTGCGGCCGAGACCGGGCAAATGCTCAAATATACTCGGCCGCAGCAGTATTACTCAGGCAGTGTCTGTGAGTCAGTGTGTAGTTACATGTATAACTCAGGCAGTGTCTGTGAGTCAGTGTGTAGTTACATGTATTACTCAGGCAGTGTCTGTGAGTCAGTGTGTAGTTACATGTATTACTCAGGCAGTGTCTGAGAGTCAGTGTGTAGTTACATGTATTACTCAGGCAGTGTGTAGTTACGTGTATTACTCAGGCATTGTCTGTGAGTCAGTGTGTAGTTACATGTATTACTCAGGCAGTGTGTAGTTACGTGTATTACTCAGGCATTGTCTGTGAGTCAGTGTGTAGTTACGTGTATTACTCAGGCAGTGTCTGTGAGTCAGTGTGTAATTACATGTATTACTCAGGCTGTGTCTGTGAGTCAGTGTGTAGTTACATGTATTACTCAGGCAGTGTCTGTGAGTCAGTGTGTAGTTACATGTATTACTCAGGCAGTGTCTGTGAGTCAGTGTGTAGTTACATGTATTACTCAGGCAGTGTCTGTGAGTCAGTGTGTAGTTACATGTATTACTCAGGCAGTGTCTGTGAGTCAGTGTGTAGTTACGTGCATTACTCAGGCAGTGTCTGAGAGTCAGTGTGTAGTTACATGTATTACTCAGGCAGTGTGTAGTTACGTGTATTACTCAGGCATTGTCTGTGAGTCAGTGTGTAGTTACATGTATTACTCAGGCAGTGTGTAGTTACGTGTATTACTCAGGCATTGTCTGTGAGTCAGTGTGTAGTTACGTGTATTACTCAGGCAGTGTCTGTGAGTCAGTGTGTAATTACATGTATTACTCAGGCTGTGTCTGTGAGTCAGTGTGTAGTTACATGTATTACTCAGGCAGTGTCTGTGAGTCAGTGTGTAGTTACATGTATTACTCAGGCAGTGTCTGTGAGTCAGTGTGTAGTTACATGTATTACTCAGGCAGTGTCTGTGAGTCAGTGTGTAGTTACATGTATTACTCAGGCAGTGTCTGTGAGTCAGTGCGTAGTTACATGTATTACACACTGACTCACAGACACTGCCTGATTAATACATGTAATTACACCCTGACTCACAGACACTGCCTGAGTAATATATGTAACTACGCACCGACTCACAGACACTGCCTGAGTAATACATGTAATTACACACTGACTTACAGACACTACCTGAGTAATACATGTAACTACACACTGACTCACAGACACTGCCTGAGTAATACATGTAACTACACACTGACTCACAGACACTGCCTGAGTAATACACGTAACTACACACTGACTCACAGACACTGCATGAGTAATACACGTAACTACACACTGACTCACAGACACTGCCTGAGTAATACATGTAACTACACACTGATTCACAGACACTGCCTGAGTAATACATGTAATTACACACTGACTCACAGACACTGCCTGAGTAATACACGTAACTACACACTGACTCACAGACACTGCCTGAGTAATACACGTAACTACACACTGACTCACAGACATTGCCTGAGTAATACACGTAACTACACACTGACTCACAGACACTGCCTGAGTAATACACATAACTACACACTGACTCACAGACACTGCCTGAAAAATACATGTAACTACACACTGACTCACAGACACTGCCTGAGTAATACATGTAACTACGCACCGACTCACAGACACTGCCTGAGTAATACACGTAACTACACACTGACTCAGACTCACAGACACTGCCTGAGTAATACATGTAACTACACACTGACTCACAGACACTGCCTGAGTAATACACGTAACTACACACTGACTCACAGACACTGCCTGAGTAATACATGTAACTACACACTGACTCACAGACACTGCCTGAGTAATACATGTAACTACGCACCGACTCACAGACACTGCCTGAGTATTACACGTAACTACACACTGACTCACAGACACTGCCTGAGTAATACATGTAACTACACACTGACTCACAGACACTGCCTGATTGGTCACATGTAAATAAGGGGCGGAGCCACAATAATAGCAGGCTGAAATGACAGTTGGTGAGGAGATTGTCACGGCGGCCATTTTGTGTCAATCTTTTCCAAGGCAGATTAATTTGTACATACGATAAACCGTGGTGGTGATATTTTTGTGCATATCAATACATTTTTACACAAAAATATCACCACCACGGTTTATCGTAAAACAAATTCACGCAACACATTTCTGCGTGCTGACAGCTGCCATCCCAAATCTCTCATCAGAGGAATTCCTAAAGGCCAACCGATTAGATTGAAAAGAATATGTACCAACAATGATGATTTTCTTATTCAATCCCAGGACCTGATGGAGCGTTTTAAAGCCAGGGGATACTCAAAGAAAGACCTTGATAGAACATTTAATGAAGTACAGAAGATGGATAGAACTGTTCTCCTGGACAGAACTAAACAGAGTCAAGACATACATTTTCAGTCACCATTCTTTATTGTTCAACACAATAATCAAGCTGTTCATATTAAGAACACAGTTAAGAAACATTGGGGAGTGCTAGCAGCGGACCTAGTCCTACATTCAATTTATGAAGAAGGGCATAGATTTGTCTTCAGAAAGGCAAAAACTATTGGCAACTATGTTTCCACAAGTATGTTTTTTACAGAAAAAAGCTGTGTGTGCTGAGTGCACGCGCATAGTAAGTGAAACTTCTTTGACTTTTGTCACAGAAATTGTATTTGTAAGAATGATATATTTAATAAAAAATACAATTTCAGTGCCAAAACGCAAAGAAGTTTGACTTAGAACACGTGTTTTAGCTATTTGCACTTCTATATTTATATTAACTGGGAATTGTGTGTGTGTGTGTGTGTGCGTGTCAGTCAGTATGTGGTGTGTCAGTGTGTGTGTGTGTGCTTCAGTCAGTGTGTGTGTGTGCGTCAGTCAGTGTGTGTGCGTCTGTCAGTGTCTGTGTGTCTGTGTGTGCGCGAGCGTGTGTGCGTGCGTCAGTCAGTCAGTGTGTGCGTGCGTCAGTCAGTGTGTGTGCGTCTGTCAGTGTCTGTGTGTGTGTGTGTGTCTGTCAGTCAGTCAGTGTGTGGTGTGTCAGTGTGTGTGTGTGTGTGCATCAGTGTGTGTGTGCGTGCGCGTCAGTCAGTGTGTGTGTGTGTGTGCGTCAGTGTGTGTGTGTGTATGTCTGTCAGTCAGTGTGTGTCTATCAGTGTGTCAGTGTGTGTGTGTGTCTATCAGTGTGTCAGTGTGTGTGTGTGTCTATCAGTGTGTCAGTGTGTGTGTGTGTGTGTGTGTATGTGTCAGTCAGTGTGTGTGTGTGTCAGTCAGTGTGTGTGTGTGTGTCAGTCAGTGTGTGTGTCAGTCAGTGTGTGTGTGTGTGTGTGTGTGTGTGTGTGTGTGTGTGTGTGTGTGTGTGTGTTTCAGTGTGTGTGTGTGTTTCAGTGTGTGTGTGTGTTTCAGTGTGTGTGTGTGTTTCAGTGTGTGTCAGTGTGTGTCCCCATGTTGCAGGCTGCAGATCAATGACAGGTGTCTGACATGTGCTCCCGAGCAGATCTCAGCCAATAGCAGTGAGGCGGGCAGGCTCCGCTGCTGAGTGAGGTGCACAGAGCGCTGTGTGTCAGTGTGAGTTACAGAATGGGCACAGACCGCACAGGCCAACACCGACCCCAGCACAGCCTCTCAGCTCTGACACCATGCGGGGGGCTCCCGCTGCAGCTCACCTGTACCACGGCCTCTGCTGGCCGCTCGACCCGGCACTCACTGCCCTGCTCTCCATGTCAGGTACTGTGTGGTCTTTTACCTCTGTACCTCGCCCTCCCCATCAGCCTTCACCTCTCTCCTCACTCCCCCTGTCTCACTCCGTCAGCCGCGTGACTCCTCCCACCCCACCACCATAGCGCCCGGTCCTCCAGTCACCGGTGGAAACAAGTTCCTCCCATGCGCGGCATTCCCCGCTCCCACTGATTAGTACCCGCATCTCAATGGGCTGCGGTCCGGCACCAGGTCTGCATGCCGTGGCGTTCGGTGTGGGGGAGCGTTAGGAGTGGCAGCGGCGATTACATGTGTGGGAAAGGCACCGCTGCCAGCCGCTTCTGCGCATGCGCATAGGTCCGCAGTCATCTCCATTAGCAATGCGCATGCGCGCCATTGCAGCGGACATATGGGGAGAATGGCGGCCGTTAGGAGCGGCGCCGGCGGCTATTGCCGCCGGCTGCCGCATATGTGATCAGCCGCGTGGGAAGAGCGACGCCCGTTAGGAGCGGCGCCGGCGGCTATCGCCGCCGCATGTCACAGCAGGTGTGTGGGGGGAGGGGGAGCCGTGACGTCACTTCCGTTTCATTTTCGTCTCCATCTCTCCCATTTTGCCCCATCAGAATAGGTGCCACTAAAGAAGTTTCACTTCAAAAAACCCTTTAAAAAATCTACCAAAAGGCAGTCATGCTTGTTCTAAATGCAAAAAAATGCAAATTTATGGAGTGTACTTCTGAATTTTCTTCAAATAAAACTGGTAGAAAATTTCATATAAATTCCTTTATTAATTGTGACACCAGCTTCGTGGTGTATTTGTTAAGATGTGGTTGTGGTAAACAATACATAGGAAGAACTATCAGATGTTTAAAAGTTCGGATACTTGAACATTTACGTTTAATCACTAAAAAAGATATCAACCATCCAGTGTCTCAACATTTCACTAATTGTACTTTGGGCAATGTGAATAATTGATCATTTTTGGGTATAGAACATGTACCGTGTCCAATTAGAGGAGGTAATGGACTAATATCCTTAATAAAAGAGAATTATATTGGATTTTCACCTTGCAGACTCGTATCCCACACAGTTTAAATTCCGATTGGGATATAGGGCCTCTCCTTTATGATACATAAACATTCTCCTTCAACTGGCCTCAACTGTTGTATTTTACAGTAATGTGGAAGCCCCTTCTTTAGTATATTTAAAGATATTTTCAAATATTCTTTTGTAACGGATTTTCTGACCTGGCCTGACCCACCCAATCTCATATTGGCCCCTGTGGTCTAACCAGTCCCCATTACAGTGTGATGTCTGGTGGTGCACCTGTTGGCAACAGGACTCCTGAGTTTCCCGCATGATGGTGTGTGGAGATTTGCCAACCCAGACAGGCAGCTGAGGTAGTGTGCCGAGTCCTACCTAGATCCAGTGCAGCGCCTCCACCTCATCAGGATCCCAGCGTCCGCTTGTGGATGGTCCTGGTGAGGAACTCCTCTGTGGTGCCCCTCTCTGTGTAATTACTCCACACTTACACACTAGAGTATATGTGAACAGGGTCATCTTTATTGACGAGTATAGGCTAGCTGCCCCTTGCAGTGGGTGTTCTTTAGCCACACATAATGGTTCAGCTGCTTCCCTCTGAAAGGTATGTTCCTCCTTGATTAGGGATTCCCTATCCCCGCAGGGATATCTACCCTGTGCCAGGTCCCTGGTCACAGTCTCATAATTCAGCAGCCTATTGTCACGCTTGTGCTCTCCTCACAAGCGCAGAGAGAAAGGGAAGGACCCAGTAGTGAGGTGGGGAGGCCGCAGGAGATACGAAGGGAGTAAGTTGCCGCGCAGCTTGGGATCGGCGCACGTAGTCACGTGACCGCGCCGCACGCATGAGAATGCACGACCCGTCCGGAGGTGCGGTGCCTACTCAGAGACACGAGTGATCCAGCTGCATGTGCGCACATGCCTTGACAGCAGAGCGGGAGTGCGCGCGTTCTCAGGCACCAACGCGGGGGTTGCTGGGAAGCCAACGCTTCAGCACGGGAGTCTGGAAACGGAAACCAGGAACATGGGCATGGCATGGAGTCCAGAGCACAAGGTAACATCCAGAGAAGGGAATTGCTTCTTGGAGAACGTACAGACTTCTTAAAGGCATAGTGACAGAAACAGCAAGGTGCAGTGAAACTAAATATAACATAAGGGTTCTTAGTCTAATCCATTGGCCAAGGAATTATAAGCCTGCTACCACGTCAAGGTGAACCCTACTAAGCAGGTACCTACACTACCCGACGGTAAACTAACCTCAGTAGTATAAGAGTGACTGTCCCAGTCTTCCGGAATCCACAGGAGATGAGTAAAGGTCCCAAGGAGGTCCAGGCAGGTATGCGATGAGTACTAGCAGGCACCAGGGCTGGTAGCAAAAGACTAATAGCAGAGAGAAAGTCAAAGAGAGGCTTACTTCCTGTCAGGAGGAAGAGGGCAGGGTTTGCCAGAAAGCAAGATGGCGTTGCTTGCATCAGAATCCCTAAAGACACAGGATCGTGACTCGCAGCTAGAGGGCGGCGATCAGAAGTAAACAGGTAAGGAAGGGACACGCCGCAGGGGGCGTGTTCCGCGCATCGTTACAGTACCCCCCTCTTAAGGATCGAACTCCGAGCAATCCAAGAGATTTAGGGGCAGCGATGCATAGGAAGGTAGGCTCGCAGCTAGAGGCATGTATGTATGTATGACTGTCATACGTTTGTGTCTTTGGACGCATGCGCGTTGCGCGTTCGGGCGTGTTGACGTCAGACGTCTGCGCCGCGTGACGTACACAGAAGTGTTGGCGATTGGCGCATACTGCACCCCGGTCTCATATAAATGGCACTCCATAGGGTAAGTAGTTATTCACCTTGATAAAGGGCTATTTATAGTCCGAAACGCATTGGTGTTTTTTTGTTTGCTTTTGATCAATTAAATTAGCTTTATCTTTCATTGTGGGAACACATCCTTGTTGTTATTTTCTGGCTTTGCCAGCACTGGACGTAGTGCTCCATTTTTTCCTCTTCTTCTCCCAATGGTGCAGCTTAGGCTGGTTCTATAGTGCGGCTGCGTGCGCGCACGGCAGTTATAGATGGCTGAGGTTAGTCAGCCCTTCTATACAATCTTTTCACGCCACTACCGGCGCTGAATCTATGTATATGTGTGTGTGTATATATGTATGTGTAAGGAATCCGCTCCTGGGTTTTGCTGAAACCTTTTCCTTACAGAGCCTTGCAGATTCTAGACAACTCCCCCCTTGTTTCTGCAATCAGCATCACCTGCTTCTGCAATTAGACTGCAGCCTGCTTCTTGTTGCCTCCTATGCAGCTCTGCCTCATTGGCTGCCTGTTCTATTTAACTCCTGCCCCTCCCACCAGGAAGTGGCTGAACATAGACTTTCTAGTAACTGTGCTTGCCACAGCACCTCTGTTTGGCCTGCCTTGGCCTTCTTGCCATTGCTCCTAGTTACTGGCAGACTCCACCACGCTGCTACGGGTAATCTTGAATCTTGACTCGCAGCTAGAGGGCGGCGCATGCCATACAGAGAGACATCAGAGAAACTAGGCAAGAGGGCAGCGCCCGCCACACAGAGAATCAACAGGGAATCTTGACTCGCAGCTAGAGGGCGGCGCATGCCATACAGGGAGACATCAGGGAAACTAGGCAAGAGGGCAGCGCCCGCCACACAGAGAATCAACAGGGAATCTTGACTCGCAGCTAGAGGGCGGTGCACGCCATACAGGGAGACATCAGGGAAACTAGGCAAGAGGGCAGCGCCCGCCACACAGAGAATCAACAGGGAATCTTGACTCGCAGCTAGAGGACGGCGCATGCCATACAGACAGACATCAGAGAAACTAGGCATGGGTAGAGAATACGCCACAAGAGGGCGTGAAGTTGACTCGCAGCTGGAGGGCGGCACACGCCGTCACGTGTACGCACCACGCGTGAGAGAATGCGTGATGCGACCGGGGGTGGCCGGGCTCCGTGGTATGAGTAGGGAACCGCGGGTGCGTGCATGCTCTATAAGGAGAGCGGGAACTGAGATGCGGCAGGTAAGGAGGGAGCACGCCGCAGGGGGCGTGTTCCCCGATTCCTTACACCTATAACATAATCACTCCCACAGTTGAGGCCAGTTGAAGGAGCATGTTTATGTATCATAAAGGAGGGGCACTATATCCCAATCGGAATTTAAACCGTGTGGGATACGAGTCTGCAAGGTGAAAATCCAATATAATTCTCTTTTATTAAGGATTTTAGTCCATTACCTCCTCTAATTGGACACGGTACATGTACTATACCCAAAAATGATCAATTATTCACATTGCCCAAAGTACAATTAGTGAAATGTTGAGACACTGGATGGTTGATATCTTTTTTAGTGATTAAACGTAAATGTTCAACTATCCGAACTTTTAAACATCTGATAGTTCTTCCTATGTATTGTTTACCACAACCACATCTTAACAAATACACCACGAAGCTGGTGTCACAATTAATAAAGGAATTTATATGAAATTTTCTACCAGTTTTATTTGAAGAAAATTCAGAAGTACACTCCATAAATTAGCATTTTTTTGCATTTAGAACAAGCATGACTGCCTTTTGGTAGATTTTTTTTAAAGGGTTTTTTTCCTGTAAAAAACATACTTGTGGAAACATAGTTGCCAATAGTTTTTGCCTTTCTGAAGACAAATCTAGGCCCTTCTTCATAAATTGAATGTAGGACTAGGTCCGCTGCTAGCACTCCCCAATGTTTCTTAACTGTGTTCTTAATATGAACAGCTTGATTATTGTGTTGAACAATAAAGAATGGTGACTGAAAATGTATGTCTTGTCTCTGTTTAGTTCTGTCCAGGAGAACAGTTCTATCCATCTTCTGTACTTCATTAAATGTTCTATCAAGGTCTTTCTTTGAGTATCCCCTGGCTTTAAAACGCTCCATCAGGTCCTGGGATTGAATAAGAAAATCATCATTGTTGGTACATATTCTTTTCAATCTAATCGGTTGGCCTTTAGGAATTGCTCTTATGAGAGATTTGGGATGGCAGCTGTCAGCACGCAGAAATGTGTTGCGTGAATTTGTTTTACGATAAACCGTGGTGGTGATATTTTTGTGTAAAAATTTATTGATATGCACAAAAATATCACCACCACGGTTTATCGTATGTACAAATTAATCTGCCTTGGAAAAGATTGACACAAAATGGCCGCCGTGACAATCTCCTCACCAACTGTCATTTCAGCCTGCTATCATTGTGGCTCCGCCCCTTATTTACATGTGACCAATCAGGCAGTGTCTGTGAGTCAGTGTGTAGTTACGTGTATTACTCAGGCAGTGTCTGTGAGTCAGTGTGTAGTTACATGTATTACTCAGGCAGTGTCTGTGAGTCAGTGTGTAGTTACATGTATTACTCAGGCAGTGTCTGTGAGTCAGTGTGTAGTTACGTGTAATACTCAGGCAGTGTCTGTGAGTCGGTGCGTAGTTACATGTATTACTCAGGCAGTGTCTGTGAGTCAGTGTGTAGTTACATGTATTACTTAGGCAGTGTCTGTGAGTCAGTGTGTAGTTACGTGTATTACTCAGGCAGTGTCTGAGTCAGTGTGTAGTTACATGTATTACTCAGGCAGTGTCTGTGAGTCAGTGTGTAGTTACATGTATTACTCAGGCAGTGTCTGTGAGTCAGTGTGTAGTTACGTGTATTACTCAGGCAGTGTCTGTGAGTCAGTGTGTAGTTACACTGGCGACACACTTTATTCGAGCTCGGCTAGTCCCACGAATTCGGGTATACCCGGGTGTATTGAGGTTTGTGACTGTTTTCTGCCCGAGTGCATTGAGGTATTTTCCAGGCAGGGATTGAAGCATTTTATTCCCACTGGCTGCAATACTGCACAGTATATATATATATATACTGCATTACAATTCATGAATTTATGCCATCTGGTAGACACGCGAAGCATTGCAGCCTATTAAATCCTAATCATTATCATTTAACAGATCAGCCGCCCGTCAGCCAGGCATGAACCCAGGCTGGGAAGGCAAACGCAACGGGGCTTGTCAGAGGTGAGGAGCGGCGCATTCCAGGTATCTGCCAGGTACATACTGGGTATTTGCTCGAATAAAGTGTGTCGGTGCAGTACATGTATTACTCAGGCAGTGTCTGTGAGTCAGTGTGTAGTTACATGTAATACTCAGGCAGTGTCTGTGAGTCAGTGTGTAGTTACATGTGACCAATCAGGCAGTGTCTGAGTCAGTGTGTAGTTACATGTATTACTCAGGCAGTGTCTGTGAGTCAGTGTGTAGTTACATGTATTACTCAGGCAGTGTCTGAGTCAGTGTGTAGTTACGTGTATTACTCAGGCAGTGTCTGTGAGTCAGTGTGTAGTTACATGAATTACTCAGGCAGTGTCTGTGAGTCAGTGTATAGTTACGTGTATTACTCAGGCAGTGTCTGTGAGTCAGTGTATAGTTACGTGTATTACTCAGGCAGTGTCTGTGAGTCAGTGTGTAGTTACGTGTATTACTCAGGCAGTGTCTGAGTCAGTGTGTAGTTACGTGTATTTCTCAGGCAGTGTCTGAGTCAGTGTGTAGTTACATGTAATACTCAGGCAGTTTCTGAGTCAGTGTGTAGTTACATGTATTACTCAGGCAGTGTCTGTGAGTCAGTGTGTAGTTACGTGTATTACTCAGGCAGTGTCTGTGAGTCAGTGTGTAGTTACATGTATTACTCAGGCAGTGTCTGTGAGTCAGTGTGTAGTTACGTGTATTACTCAGGCAGTGTCTGTGAGTCAGTGTGTAGTTACGTGTATTACTCAGGCAGTGTCTGTGAGTCAGTGTGTAGTTACATGTATTACTCAGGCAGTGTCTGTGAGTCAGTGTGTAGTTACATGTAATACTCAGGCAGTGTCTGTGAGTCAGTGTGTAGTTACATGTATTACTCAGGCAGTGTCTGTGAGTCAGTGTGTAGTTACATGTAATACTCAGGCAGTGTCTGAGTCAGTGTCAGTTAGAGTCAAGCGAAAGAAAGGGTTAAGTGTCTCATGTACAGTATATGCTGTGTAGGCTGTCCTGCAGCATTACATGCAGGGGGCAAAGGTTAGGAGATATAAGTAATGCTGATCTCAGTGCTGACCGGCTGACCTGCTCTACTAGCTGACCTGCTCTACTGGCTGACCAGCTGACCTGCTCTACTGGCTGACCGGCTGATTTGCTCGACCGGCTGACCTGCTCTACTGGCTGACCGACTGACCTGCTCTACCGGCTGACTGGCTTCCCTTCTTTCAGCTAAATGACCTGAATTGTGGCCCCTGTATCTTCCAATTAAAGGTGCAGTTCAGTCAATATCCTGCATGTGTGGTTTTTTTTAATAAATCAGTCCTGTATTAAGAAAAAATACTTTTAGCCTTTTCTGTTTTTAAAAAAACAACTTTGAAAGACCAATTTTCTTGTATTCTATTTTAACAGCCATTTGCTAAGGCACTGCCCCTTCATGTCCTGTCACAAGCCCTGGCACACCCCTTTGTCAGCCCTGCCCTCCCTCTAGCACATGTCAGTGCAGGAGTGCTCATGAGTATTCATGAGCTTCCACTGAGTGACAGAAGCAGAAGAAAAACAGATCCCTTCACTAATTATGTCACCAAATTTCGCCTATCAATACATGGAGAACGAATTGACCTGCAGCTATACAGTTCTTTAGGTAATTAGAGATTGCCCACATGAAACTATTGAAGTAAAAAAATAAAAAAAATTTAAAAAAAAGACTGAACTGCAGCTTTAAACGTTTTATTGGCGTATTCTTGTTTGACTCGTTCTATACAGACATTTTCTATATATTCATTGTGGGATTTGATAACATCTGTAATATCTCTCAGAAAATCACATTCTGCACGTTTGTGCTGAAGTTTTTTCCATTCTCAATTTACTTAATATTAGTTTTTGGCTTCAATTATTTATATCGAGTCGAAAATACCTTTATACAGAATGCTGTTCCCCTTAGCCCACAAATGCTGCTTCATTAAAGCCCATGGGTGGCACTTGATGCATTCTCAAACTTTTAGGCAACATCCCTAATTTCCAAAAGTGGGATAAAATCTGTGCATATTTAAATGGTTAATTTTTCCATTTTTCCATTGTGACAAAATAAAAATTTTCTCACTCAGACTCCTAAATCCCTCCCCAAATATATCCGTTTCACATGAAAGTGTGTGCGCTTCTCCTTCCGTCTAACTGGCACGTCGTCCTTACGGGCGCCACTCCATGTAACTCCACGCTGCCCTCCAGTGGCAAAAGAAATAAGATACATTTACTATACTCGTCTGGCAGCTGCTCCCGTATAAGGTGGGTAACTCTGTATTAGGGGTCTTGGTAGAGTATATTTTATACTTATGTCGGATAGATGAGGAATTAATATTCCTAACGGGTTATTGTGATAGGCCTTAGATCTTATCCTATATGCACGCAGCCCTCGCCTCTCTGACCTTGAACACATACTTCAATCTGATTTTTTGAGACTTGAAACTGGATTTCCCAAAACAAACTGATTTTAAACACTGACAAGACTGTAACAATGGTATTTGGGACCAGAGCTAAATTGCTAAAGCTGCCAATGACAGAGCTTCAGATAAGAACCAGCTCTAAAACCATCCTAGCCCCTGTTACTTGTTTGAAATATCTGGGCATTCAACTCCCATTTAACATTTGGGTTGCACATTGATACCCTGACATCCAAATTATATGCCAAACTAGGTGTACTTTAAAGGAACAAATCCTCCCTAAGGCACTCATGCAGTAAACAGCGATAAGCCACTTATCACCAGCTTATCGCCAAAAAAGCCACACTGATACACACACACACACACACACACACACACACACACACACACACACACACACACACACACACAAACACACAGAGATACACAAACACACACACTGATTCACACACAAACACACACACACACACACACACACACACCCACTGATACACACACCCACTGATACACACACACACACAGAGATACACCCCGCCTCCCCCGGCACCGCCTGCGACCGCACAGCAAAGGTGGGAGTGCCGATGGGGCAAAGGTGGGAGCGCCGGGGGGCAAAGGTGGGAGCGCTGGGGGGCAAAGGTGGGAGCGCCGATGGGGCAATGGCGGGAGTGCCGGGGGGCAATGGTGGGAGCGCCGGGGGGCAAAGGTACAAGGTGGTACAAAGGTAGGCGCACCCCCGCTACCACCTCCTATTAACCCCCCTGGCTGGGACCCGAGACAGAAAGGGGACACTCACCGCGAACAGAGGAGCCGGGAGCGGGAAGACACGTGTGCTCTGCACAAAGCGGAAGTCCCGCCCCCGGCTTCCTCTGACCTGCCTGCAACCAATCCCCTGCGGGCCGGCCGGCATTGTAAGTCCCGCCCCCGGCATCATCATTCATCCAATCCCATGCGGGCTGGCCGGCATTCTAAGTCCCGCCCCCGGCATTCTCCTTCATTCAGTCTCCCCGGCAGCATTCACACACACACATAGAAAATACTTACCGGCTGCCGCATTCTCCTCACCGCCGCTGCCCCGCAATACCGGGACCAGGGACAAAAACCGGGACATAACCGGGACGGAGCTAAAATCGGGACAGGGCAGAAAAAAACGGGACTGTCCCGGCAAAACCGGGACGAATGGTTACCCTACAGTACTTACAGACTATTCACTTGAGTGGACCATAAAGTGTCTTATAGAGGGAACTCTAAGGTGTCTTAAGATGCATTAAGATATATTATGTATGTAAATATTTATTTATATAGCGCTTTATAAGAGAGGCAATACAGTACAGAGAATTATAGTACAATAAGTGCAACAAACAAAATCAGACAATAGGAAAGGAAATCCCTGGCCTGGAGAGCTTACAGTCTTAATGCTAGATCCATGAAACTCTGTTGTGTTTACGCTAATAACGGGACATTTCTGAAATTGGTACCTGACACTGTGTGGTAGGCAGAGACACAGGGGCAGTGCCTGCCAATATCATAAAGAGCAGTGCACTTCCTATTTAGTAGAAGTGTGTGTCAGAGTTAAGAGTTCAGTCCAGAGTTAGAGTCTGCTGAGTCTGTCACCTGGCTGGCCCAGGGTGACAGAGAGAGCCTATATCAATTGGCCGTTGGAGAAGGGGAGCCATCAGCCTCTGAGTAGAGCTGATGCAACCTTAGTTAGGGAGGTGGACCAATTCCTCTCACCCTGTTTAGGGGGCGAGGGAAGAGCTAGCCCCACCCTGGGTGCCCTTGACCTGGGGTAGTGGCAGGGACACAGAGACCATCCTGAGGGAGAGCAGTCCTGTGTGGAGGAAGACACCCTGTACCTGATTGACAGTCTTGTTGCTGCTATTCTGCTGCTGTGAATAAAGAGCTGCGGCTGCTTATAAAGATATACAGTGTGAGACTGGAATCTCTCATCCCCGAGGGGGGGGGGGGGGGGGGGAGACTCTCTGGAAGGATTCCACCCGTATTCCTGGGGCTCAGAGATGGAGGCGCTGCACCATTACATACATAGTTACATAGTTACATAGTTACATAGTAGATGAGGTTGAAAAAAGACGTACTGCACCGACACACTTTATTCGAGCAAATACCCGGTATGTACCTGGCAGATACCTGGAATGCGCCACTCCTCACCTCTGACAAGCCCCGTTGCATTTGCCTTCCCAGCCTGGGTTCATGCCTGGCTGATCGGCGGCTGATCTGTTAAATGATAATGATTAGGATTTAAGGATGATAAGGATGATAAGGATTAATGATAAGGATGATAAGGATTTAATAGGCTGCAATGCTTTGCGTGTCTACCAGATGGCATAAATTCATGAATTGTAATGCAGTATATATATATACTGTGCAGTATTGCAGCCAGTGGGAATAAAATGCTTAAATCCCTGCATGGAAAATAACCCAATGCACTCGGGCAGAAAACAGTCACAAACCTCAATACACCCGGGTATACCCGAATTCGTGGGACTAGCCGAGCTCGAATAAAGTGTGTCGCCAGTGTACAGTATATGCAGTGTAGGCTGTTCTGCAGCATTACATGCAGGGAACAACGTTTAGGGGATATAAGTAATGCTGATCTCAGAGCTGACCGGCTGACCTGCTCTACCGGCTGAGCTCGAATAAAGTGTGTCGCCAGTGTACGTCCATCAAGTTCAACCTATGCTAAATTCAGACAACAGATACTTTATATCAATATCTATACTTACTTATTGATCCAGAGGAAGGCAAACAAAAAACCCCATTAAGGGGAAAAATTAATTCCTTCCTGACTCCAAGAATTGGCAATCGGATTAATCCCTGGATCAACATCCTTCCCATATATACTAATTTGGTATATCCCTGTATACCTTTCCCATCTAAAAAGATGTCCAACCTTTTTTTGAACAAATCTATTGTATCTGCCATCACAGTCTCCATGGGTAATGAATTCCACATTTTAACTGCCCTTACTGTAAAGAACCCTTTCCTTTGTTGCTGGTGAAATTTCCTTTCCTCCAACCTTAAGGGATGGCCCTGAGTCCTTTGACTCTACTTCCCTTCCATCCATTGCCCGTTTGATGCAAGATAAGATCTTGTTTGCCTTTGCAGCTACTGCATGACATTGGGCACTATTGCTAAGCCTGCTGTCTACAAGCACTCCTAAATCCTTCTTAATCAAGGATTCCCCCAATATATCTCCATTTAATTTGTAAGTCACCTTTTTATTCTTGCATCCCAAATGCATAACCTTACATTTATCTGTATTAAACCTCATTTGCCATTTACCTGCCCACGTTTCCAGTCTCTCCAAGTCCTTCTGAAGAGAAATTTCATCCTGCTCTGATGAGACGGAGGCATTCACCCCAGAAACCTGATCCTGTCATCCCCTATACCATCGCGGGAGACTCAGGCCCCCCTGTTGCCAGCAGGTATGCACCACACTCAGACACGTAGCCAGACCCTAGTACAGAGGAGGGGGCCCGATCTGCGATTGGCCCAGGGAAGTGGGGCTACATTGGGAATCGATGTTATTTTTCTTCATATTAATGGGTATCCTCAAAGCTAATGATATGCCAAAATGACGTCCATTAGCAAAACTACAATTGTTTCTTCACTTTTTCTACTTGATGAATAGGGTGACCAGATTTCGAAAATGAAAAACCGGGACACCTTAAAAAATAATTTATTAAACAAATTACATCACGTGACACCCCCCGTTGCCATGACAACAAGACACTCTGATGCCCCTGCAGTGTTAGTGTGTATAGAGGTGGGGGCTTTGCTTGGGCCCTTCAACTCTTACAGCCAGGGCATTATTGGCCAGGAATGCTCAGTTCGGAGGGGATTACTACTTCAAAATGTATTTGATTCGTAACAACATCAAAAAACTCTAATACCAATAACTAACAACCACAGACAATGATAATCTAAACCATCAAAAAAAATGTCTACGGCCCTTGTTCAAGCATGTTTGCGGTACTTACCAGATAAATCAGTGCCTGCAATCCACGACTGTATCCGCCTCTCCGAGCGTCTGAAAGCAATCCAGCGTTCCTGGTGTGTGGCTGAAGAGGTGAGGGACTCCCTCCTCTCAAACGGAAAAGAAGAGCAAACAATAGAGTTGGAACATACCTATCATACAGGGATGAGAGAGAGAGACAGAGAATGAGAGAGAGACAGAGAATGAGAGAGAGACAGAGAATGAGAGAGAGACAGAGAATGAGAGAGAGACAGAGAATGAGAGAGAGACAGAGAATGAGAGAGAGACAGAGAATGAGAGAGAGACACAGAGAGAGAGAGACAGAGAATGAGAGAGAGACAGAGAGAGGGACATAGGGAGAGAGAGACACAGAGAGAGAGAGACAGACACAGAGAGAGAGAGAGAGAGAGAGAGAGAGAGAGAGAGAGACAAAATGAATGTACTGTATAACCATTATACCGTACCCCCTAGTATTCGTGTAATCATTGTCCCACACCCCCTATTACTCACGCTTTGGCAATACTGAAATGTTCTTTTGACAGAGACACACAGAGAGAAACAGAGACACACAGAGAGAGACAGAGACACAGAGAGAGAGACAGAGACACACAGAGAGAGACAGAGACACACAGAGAGAGACAGAGACACAGAGAGAGAGACACGGGCCTATTTAGTAAGCGTCGATAAGGCTGCGTCTATAGTATTTCAGACGGAGGGAAGGCACACACGCTGCAATACACTTGCTGAAGCCTGAGCTTTTTTATGGCTTTGTAGGGTATGCAGCGGGTACGATTGGGGGCGTGGCAATAAATATTTTGAGGCGTGGCAATAACGTTCCGGCGCGGACGTCACTTCCCTACCTCACATCCCGATCCACCGGCATTTTTTCAGATGCAGCATCTGAAGCACTGTGCAGACAAGAAGAAAAATGCACACAATGCGCACCAGAGATTAAAATATAGTAAATTATTTATTAATAAAACAAGAAATAACCGAGGGGGATCCAACCCCACCTCAGTACTTTCTTCTCGTTGCTATTGCCACACTATACGTCCTGACGCCGGAAGGGAAGTTGGTACGCGACCAAGACGAGACACCGGATTTACAGTGGAACCACAACATACCACAGATTGCTGGAGGACCACACTGCGAGGGGCGCAGCCTATCGAGTTTCCCGGTCATCGTCCAAAGTCTGGAGCTGCGGATTGACCACCGGATTACCACGGAGCCCGAGCTTGTCTCACACAATGCTTTTACCAAACGGATGTTTGTGAGTTTGTTATTTTTATCTTGTCCAGGAAATGAAATTGTTAAACCGAATTTACACATGGAGCGGGCGCTTTCTCTTCTTTTTTTTGTTTAGATATCTATCGAGGAGGTGGTTGTTTCCCTGAAGAGAGCTGCCAGGGCTCCAGAGGACGCCCGAATTGGATCCTTTTATGATTGAGTTATAACAGCTATTAGAGCTAGGTTTCTGGACTTTTATTGTGTTTAGGCATAGTGTTTATTATTATTATTTTATTACAGCTACTTTTTAGTAATTGCACTGTTATTAATTCTGACCACTAATTCTCACTGCCATTATAATCTCTCTCTAGCCACAACCAAATTGCTATATCAGCTATATTATTTATTGGTTATACCAGGGGAGCACAAACTTTTGCAGCTCGCCCCCCTGCCTTCCCTCTGCTGGTGCTCGCGCGCCCCCCCCCTTACCTTGATGCGGCGTCACGTGACCTGCAGCGGCATTTGACGAGGGTGACGTCACATGACCCCGCGGCGTAATTTAACATACTGTGCTATATGTATGCACACACAGCTGTCTCTTACACATACAAATACTGTTTTTACATCCCTATACACTGGCGACACACTTTATTCGAGCTCGGCTAGTCCCACGAATTCGGGTATACCCGGGTGTATTGAGGTTTGTGACTGTTTTCTGCCCGAGTGCATTGAGTTATTTTCCAGCAGGGATTGAAGCATTTTATTCCCGCTGGCTGCAATACTGCACAGTACATATATATATACTGCATTACAATTCATGAATTTATGCCATCTGGTAGACACGCGAAGCATTGCAGCCTATTAAATCCTAATCATTATCATTTAACAGATCAGCCGCCCATCAGCCAGGCATGAACCCAGGCTGGGAAGGCAAATGCAACGGGGCTTGTCAGAGGTGAGGAGCGGCGCATTCCAGGTATCTGCCAGGTACATACCGGGTATTTGCTTGAATAAAGTGTGTCGGTGCAGTACATCAATAGGGACCACAAAGTATCCACACACACACACACTTTTAGTTGTGCTACAAACTCTCACATTTCCACACCCACCCACACCATTTATATCCACTCCCACTCCACACACACCTTTTGTAAAGCACTGTATATACTGTGGGCTCTCCATTCATTTTCATTCACACTGATACACATACACACTCTTTCATCACTTGCTTTCAGGAACCTTTTGACACCTCTAGGCATAAAACACATCCACACCGGGGGAAGGACCAGCACAGATAACATTCCAAGAGACACTGTTTTTAAGTATACCTTTTGCTTGCTTCATTCATTGTAACATCGCCGGAAGAAGAGATCAGTGTATCTCGAAAGCTCGCACAAATAAAAGCATTTCGTTAGCCACAGAACGGTTTCATCTATTTATTTTTTGATTATTGAAGCTCGGCTAACACGGTACTGATACCTCTATATATATATATATATATATATATATATTGCGCGCGCACACACACACACACACACATATAACGTTTTATCCAACTTTTTGATTTATCATTTGTAGAGAAAATGAACAATGCCGCCAGAAGTGCTATTTTTCAAAATGTAACATCTCTACTAATTAGTGTAAAATGATACTTCATATAAAGCAGGTTATGGGACCCAGTATAAAATGACCTTCATGTTTCTTATCACATCCCAGTATATGGATACTTTCTATTATCACAAGCTGCTAACATGTGACAGGGCTCAGAGTCTGAGCCCAGAATGTGACATACAGAACATTCTCATTCTAAATTTCAAAAAATATTGTGTTGATTTCTGACCTGACTGCCGTGGTTACAGCTCAACCACTCTGTTCTACTGTATGTCACCACTTTCTGCCACAACCAGCTGACGGTGGATCTGCAAGGAGTTCAACACTCATTGGCATCACATCTGTGGCTTGGTTGACGTATCATTTATCCAGCTTTTTATTATATTGTTTTTAAATAGATTATATTTATTTAGTTGAATAGATATTTATTTAGTTTAATAGATTATATTTCTAAGTTTAATAAGTTATATTTCTTAGTTTAATAAGTTATATTTCTTAGTTTAATAAATTATATTTCTTAGTTTAATAAGATATATTTCTTAGTTTAATAAATTATATTTCTTAGTTTAATAAGTTATATTTCTTAGTTTAATAAGTTATATTTGTTAGTTAATAGATTATATTTGTTAGCACAGTAGATTATATTTACTAGTATTTAAGTCTCCCCCTCAGTGCCCCATTAGGACCCGTGCGCATATTTCACATCTTTTCGGAGTCGCTTATTTTTTAGACCCTCGGAGCCGAAACCTAAAGGGGTCAGCTAAGAAAGTTCGGATCAAGAGGAGCCGCACAGCTTAAAGACAGAACATTTCCAAGGGAGATGGAGACAATTTGGGTAAGATCTGATTAAAGGACAACCTTTGAGGAAGGAAAGGGTGACGGGGGAGTCTAAGAGGGGGGTGAGAGAGCAAGGTGGTGTGTCAGATTGAGGCAGAGCAAGAGAACGCAAAAATGATGGGGATTTGCTGCACACCAAAAAAAAACAATAAGTAGTGATACTTTTACCGGTGCCCCTTAGTCTCAGGGAAGACCGGCATTTCGTCCAATGGATACAATATGATTGATGGGAAAGGGCACACGGATTTGAATAAAAAAAGATAATTTATTGTGCCACAGACTACAATGTTTCGGCTGCTGGCCTTTCTTTGCTGGATTTAGTGGGTTTAGCCACTTTACCTGAGAAAGACTAGCAGTCGAATGTTGTCTATGGCAGTGCAAGAGGAAAACAGGTTGGGGGGGGTGGGTTCTCACAAGTAGCGACCTCCATGGGTGAGTGTCTCCGGTTGGTGGAACTAGTCCTGGACCCCGGGAAAAGCTGTCTGTGCCAACTGTATGTAAAGGACATTGTATGTCAGAGACATGAGTTCAGATTAGCATGGTATTTTGAGAGGCACCATAGCAGGTCAGTGCAAATCAGTGCAGAGCACTGCAAGGTCAGTCAATATGAGGAAGGGTCCGATGGAGGAGTTGGAGGGTCCCAGAATATCTCTTAAAGCAGGGGTGCGCAAATCGAGGGGCACCACATTTTCTTGGGAGGAGGGGCTCGGCGCTTACAGAGGCCCCTCGCTCTTCCCTACAGCATTTTAATTAAATGCCGGAGATCGCGCGCAAGGCCTCTGTAAGTTCCCTTTCCTTGTCTCCGGCGGCTTCTGGCGACAGCAACGTGGCGTCACATGATGTGGCATTGCCATAGCAACGTGATATCACATGACGTCGTTACATCAGAACGAGACAAGGTGGGGAAGGTGGAGGGGGGAGCAGGGGAAAAGGTTGTGCAACCCTGTCTTAAAGCATTGTCCTGCATACAGATCAGAGGCCAAGAATGGATATGGATATCCGATGTGAAGCCGGAAATAAGACAGAAAAGACCGTTTCGGGGGAAGAAGGTGAGTGATGAAATAGCCGTCACTGTGTAACTCTTCCAATTACCTGCAACTTCATGCAGAGAAATAGCAACGCTTGTTTTTAACGTGCTAAGTGCCTAATGGGGAATTCAACTGCTGAGAGGTTAAGGGAGTTACTAACCCAAACTCAGCGACGCTTCTGTGTCTCTGTGATAACTACCCCAGGACATGCCTGAAAACCAGAGGTAACTCAATGTATTTTTGATAAATAGAAACATGACCTTCTGGGGTGGGGTATATAATGGGTACTGGGCCTGGTGAGGTGGGTATAATGGGTACTGGGCCTGGTGAGGTGGGTATAACGAGTACTGGGCCTGGGGAGGGGCGTATAACAGGGTACTGGGCCTTGGGAGGGTTGTATAACTGGGTACTGGGCCTGGGGAGGTGGGTATAACGGGTATTTGCCCTGTGGAGGGCGGTATAACGTGGTATTGGGGATGGGGTATAAGTGGCACAGGAGCTCTTGCGATACAGAGTATCACTGTCCCTGGTTACAAACACTTCATGTCTCCTGCAGATCAGGACACGCACGAAGGTGGTGCCCTTTGTGCCACCAGACGATGAGGCGGGCTACGAGGCGGACGATGAGGCATACGACAAAGCGGGCGTCAAGTGGAACAATGAGGTGGGCTACAAGGCGGCCGATGACGCAGACGTGGTGTACGATGACCAAGGAGCATACGACAGGTGTGGCCGGATCTGCTGCTTCACCTTTTTTAGGCGGAGGAGAAGACCCCGGGAGCAGGTAGGAGAATACGAGAGGTGCGGACAGATCTGCTGCTTCACCTTTTTTAGGCGGAGAAGAAGCCAGGAGCAGGTAGCAGAGGAGCCAGGGCGTAGATACAGGGGTATTCTAGGGCCCCTGAGAAGTTGGTTTGACCGCAGGAGAGGCAGATAAGATCAGGAAGGCTGCGGGAGGGGCAGGTACTAGAGGGAGATAGGGATATTGAGATTTGGATAGTGAGAGAGAACAAGGAGAGGGCCGGAGCACGGGTTTCATGCGCCCGAGGCGAAACTGAAAATTTGTGCCCCAGTTGTATAAAAAATAATAAGATAAATAAAATAATAAAATAAACAGTGGCGTAGCTATCGGGGCTGCGGGGGGTGCGACTGCACCCCAGCGCAACGCAAAATAAAAATAAAAGGGCGCCAAAATACTGGATAAAAAAAAGAATAATAATTTTAAAAAAAAGATAAATAAATAAAATAATAAGAGGAAAAAATAATAATAATTATTAATGCGCCCCTAGGAGCTCTGCGCGCTAGGCGACCGCCTAATGGCCGGCCGGCCCTGCGAGGTATGCGGGAGGAAAAGGGTTGAATGGGATAGATATGCAGGGGGATGGGGGAGCAGGTGAGTTATACACAGGGGCACAAGGGCCCCATCACCCGCATCTCTATATACTGAGTGTGCCCCTGTGTATAACAACGCTGATCTGTGCTGCTCCATATGATCTCACTGCGCAGTGATCCAGGGACCATCCGATCGCCATTTAATGGGGTCAGGAAGGAATATTTTTCCCCCATTGCACAGCAGGGGTTATGTTTCGCCTTCCTCTGGATCACAGCAACAAACTGCCCTTTGTGCATGAATTATCAGTGAGATCTTTATACACCCTGCATTGGTCTTCACCCCTTTGCTGCCGGAGGGGCCTGTAATGCATTGCTCTGCGTGTTACTATATCGCTCTGCAATGTGCTGCAGGCCCCTCCCAGCAAAGAGATTCATTATTTCAATAAAATACTCTCTTTAATCCAACCTATGTGTAGTGTCTTTTCTATCCGTTGTATCTATTGCTAACAGCTCAGTGATTCTTCCCCAGGACGCAGCACTAGTGTCACGCTGCCAAGCCCGGGTGTGAGAGAGATTTATAGGGTCACATATACACTTCTGCCAAAACACTAGTGCAAACAGGAAGCCCCTCTGATCTCATATCTTTTATTACACAAAACGGTATCTAAAAAGGTAAAAATAACATACATGGGATTCTGCTACAAATATCTCTCTAATTACAAACCAATTAGCAAATCATTCAGATTAGAGTCGAGCGAAAAGAAAGGGTTAAGTATCTCATGTACAGTATATGCAGTGTAGGCTGTTCTGCAGCATTACATGCAGGGGACAACGTTTAGGGGATATAAGTAATGCTGATCTCAGAGCTGACCGGCTGACCTGCTCTACCGGCCGACCTGCTCTACCGGCCGACCTGCTCTACCGGCTGACCGGCTGACCTGCTCTACTGGCTGACCGGCTTCTCTTCTTTCAGCTAAATGACCTGAATTGTGGCACCTGTATCTCCCAATTAAACGTTTTATTGGCATATTCTTGTTTGACTCGTTCTATACAGACATTTTCTATATATTCATTGTGGGATTTGATAACATCTGTAAGATCTCTCAGAATATCACATTCTGTACGTTTGTGTTGAAGATTTTTCCATTCTCAATTTACTTAATATTAGTTTTTGGCATCAATTATTTATATCGAGCCCAAAATACCTTTATACAGAATGCTGTTCCCTTTAGCCCACAAATGCTGCTTCATTAAAGCCCATGGGTGGCACTTTATGCATTCTCAAACTTTTAGGCAACATCCCTAATTTCCAAAAGTGGGATTAAATCTGTGCATATTTAAATGGTTAATTTTCTCACTCAGACTACTAAATCCCTCCCCAAATATATCCGTTTCACATAAAAGTGTGTGCGCTTCTCCTTCCGCCTAACTGGCACGTCGTCCTTACGGGCGCCCCTCCGTGTAACTCCACGCTGCCCTCCAGTGGTAAAAGAAATAAGATACATTTACTATACTCGTCTGGCAGCTGCTCCCGTATAAGGTGGGTAACTCTGTATTAGGGGTCTTGGTAGAGTATATTTTATACTTATGTTGGATAGATGAGGAATTAATATTCCTAACGGGTTATTGTGAGAGGCCTTAGATCTTATCCTATATGCACGCAGCCCTCGCCTCTCTGACCTTGAACACATACTTCAATCTGATTTTTTGAGACTTGAAACTGGATTTCTTAAAACAAAACTGATTTTAAACACTGACAAGACTGTAACAATGGTATTTGGGACCAGAGCTAAATTGCTAAAGCTGCCAATGACAGAGCTTCAGATAAAAACCAGCTCTAATAGCATCCTAGCCCCTGTTACTGGTTTGAAATATCTGGGCATATAGTTCAACTCCCATTTAACATTTGGGTTGCACATTGATACCCTGACATCCAAATCCTATGCCAAACTAGGTGTACTTTACAGGAACAAATCCTCCCTAAGGCCCTCATGCAGTAATCGCCTACAGCGATTCAGTAAGCCCAGAGAAGCTGGCGATTAGAGCAAAAATAACCGGGTTTTTTTTTTGCCGGAAAATAAATAAATAAAATCGGCAGACGCGTGGTGATAAGCCACTTTTCGGCACTGATCGCCAGTTTTTCAAACACGCTCAATTCTATAAGCCCTGATCAGCTTATTGCGGCTGATCGCCACTTTAAAATTGCTGTTTCTTCTCCAAATTGTCCAGCCACAAAAGTTGGCAAGAAGGCAAGAAGGTGGGATGAAGCTGCGATGACAATAAAATGCATGTGTCCCAGAGCTGATATCCATTAATATCAGCACCAGAGACCCCCAGCATGAATCCCATGCATAAAAAATGCATTTACAGGCAACTTCATTACCGCCAAGGCAATGAAGGGGTTATATACCCGTGACAGGCTTATTGCGGGTAGCGGGGGTGGGTGAAGGTGGTATTTGGCCCTGGTGACTTAACCTCTTCTTTAACTTAGCGGTTAATACCGCTAAGGTAATGAAGGGGTTAACCCCTCCCGCTACCCCCCACCCGGTAGGCCTAAACACCCATCCTTGGGGACAATACCCCGTTCACCCACCCCCGCTACCCACAATAAACAAAAATACACATACAGTAACAGCCCCACTGGCCACCTCCTAGGTCCCTAATAAACCATTACAATATTCATAAAACCATTATTTTGTTTACACCCAGGATTATTACATGGGATTAGGGCTATGTTATTCAGTGAGGGGTTGTATGTTTGTATTCGTAGGGACAGGCAAGGCCGGAGCCAGATGGGGTTCTCCTGCCTCTGTCCTCCCTGTCTCCTGACCCTTCCTGTAGCTGGACAAAGAAGAAGAAGCAGGCACACGGTCTTACTCAAAGGAGGTTTAATATGCCATAAAGTACAACGTTTCGGCAGTCAAGGTGAAGGCTACAAACACAAGAAACAGTCACAATATATACCACCCCCCTGATACTCACCCCTCCCCGCTCTGCCACATAACCAGGATGTTGACGCCCACCTGATGACGTCAGAGCTACCATATGGCGCCCCCTAGTGACGTCAGACGTCTAGGTCTAAATCCCTGGCAATACAGCATAGAGCTGTCTTGGAGGACTGCAGCCACAGCCACACCTCTCCCCAGACTGAACACTCCCCCATGATGACGTCAGCGTAACCCGGCAGTCAGGGGGGGGTAAGGGGGGGCGGGCGTGCACCAATCAAGACTGTACTCACAAGGCTGGACAAAGATGTATCTGTCACCATGGGATCAGTGTCAGAGCAGGGAAGAGTGAGACACTCCTATAAATCACCCTGAAAGTGTAAATAAACCACACACCAAAATATTAATAAAGCATATGTGCACAAAACTAATACAGCAATATACTATTAAAAACATGTGACTGTATACTGCTGATGACATCAGTATAATCCTGCAAAGTTACAGAGAAATGCCACATAAGAATATGCAGTACATCAGTATTTAGAATATACTAGTGTGTATACCTAGGTCAGAAATGGGTACACACAACCAGGGGGGGGGGGAGGGGAAGGGAGGATGGGGAAGGGGGAGGGAGGGAGGGGAAGGGGGAGGGAGGGGAAGGGGGAGGGAGGGAGGGGAAGGGGGAGGGAGGGAGGGGAAAAAAAGAAGGGAAAAAAAACACACAAAAAGGATAATCTTCCCAATTGGTAAGTGCAGAGTCCATGGATGGTGCAAGATCAAATATGCCTGTAGAAAGACAAAAAATTACCTTCTATTAAGGAAGCATTTTAAATTCTGTTGCTCATTAAGACCCATACCGTTGCTGGTATTTAAAGCATGTTTCCAGAATGCTTCACGTCTCAATAAGAAAGTCTCCCTATCTGGAGTGCCTTGTCTAGGTGCTACTGTCTCAATACCCATGATGCGTAAAGAGGCAACATTATGATTGTGTTCCACACAGTGTTGCACAAGAATAGAGGGATCCGTACCTTTTCGAATTACACTTTTATGTTCAATGAACCTTGTTTTTAACATTCTTATGGTCTTACCCACATAAAGAAGACCACATGGACACTTTATTACGTACACTACATATTCAGATCTACATGTGATTCTATTTTTGATTTTTATGATCCTCCCGCTTTGGGGGTGACTGAATTGACTACCGGTAGTCAGACTGTTACAGACCGAGCAGCTCATGCATCTAAAGTTACCCGGTCTGCCACCCTCCAGAAAATGAGGAGTTCTGTAGTTACCCTCATTATCTGCATGTATCAGGCTATCCGCCAGATTTCTCCCTCTTTTGAATGCCACCATTGGTGGTACACAGCAACTTTCAGATAATATATCATCATTTTGCAGAATATGCCAGTGTTTAAGAATGGTAGATTTAATAAAACCACCAGCTTGACTGTATATAGTGGTAAATACAAGCCCGTCCTTCTTATTTTTGGTAGCACTTACCTCTTTATCCAGTGCCCGGTCTAACACAGCAGGAGGATATACGCAGGAAGATATCCCCTAGCCAGGAATCTACCACGTAGTTCTCCAATAGCTGGTTCAATATGATCCTTCCTGCTCGTGATTTTGCAGACCTGGACTTTCTGTGAAAAAGGTAATGCATCAATAAGAGAAGGAGGATGATGGCTATCTGCCCTTAAAATTGCATTTCTGTCTGTATCCTTTCTAAAAAGATCAGTATGTAACTCCCCATTAGTCTGTGTAATGAGGACATCTAAAAAAGAGAGTTGCTGTGTACTCCATGTATTAGTGAGGAGGACCGGTGAATGGAGACCATTAAGATACTCAAAAAAAGATAACAGCTGGGATGCGCATGCGCGGCTGGTTGGTGATGGTTGCATAGACACACAGCTCCACCAACCGCCGGCACAATAAAGCAAATAATCAATATCAAAACCAGCAATTTTGAAAAAAAAACAGAGCGACAGCCATCTAAACCCTTCCCAGTCAAGCCAATAAGCCCCAAAAAAGGATGGCTGCAACAAGACAGAAGACCCGACGCAAGTCAGATGTCAGGGCCTACTTTACTGGCCAAAGCAAGGCAGGGGCTGCGGAGATGTCGGCGGTCTCTGACTCAGATTCAGCCCAAGATGCGGAGGGCTCAAGAGCGGCAGCAGAGCAAACAAAAGTTATTAAAAAAGAAATCTCACGCTTATTAATTGATCTTAAATCTTTCTTCAGAGGAGAGGTGGAGGGGCTCAGACACGACCTCTTACAAATAGGGACAAGAACCAACGAACTGGAGGAGCGCATGGAAGCTAGCTCCAATACCCACAAAGAGACAAACTCCCGGGTGCAGGCTCTGGAGCAGAGAGTGGCAGAGCTGGAAGCCAGACAAGAGGACGGGGAGAATAAAGATAGAAGAAACAACCTAAGAGTCCGGGGGATCCCAGAAGAAATCCTGGACCCAGAAGCTCTGCTGTCCCAGTGGATGGCCTCTATACTACCAGGCAGTCCGGCATCAGACTTTAGAATGGACAGATGCCATAGGGCCTTACGATCCAGACCCGTGCCCTCTAACCCCCCTAGGGACGTGATCCTCCGGCTCCACTACTTCTCCGTCAAAGAAGAGGTGAGCAGAATTGCCCGTGCCACCCCGCATATTACCTTCGAGGGGATTACCCTCCTGATCTTCCAGGATCTGTCCCCCCTAACGTTGGCCAGACGGAGAGCGGTAGGGCATATTACCAAGGCTCTAAGGGACAGCGAGGTGAGATATCGATGGGCATTTCCATTCGCCCTAGTAGCCATCAAAAACGGCAGACCGCAGGTGCTCAAGCACCCCTCAGAAGGGGCAGCCTTCCTAAAAAAACTGGGGGTGCGGGGGCCACAGGACAATGGTGCGGAGGGAGCCCAGCAGGGGAAGAGGACGGACTCCCCGCCAGGGAAGCAGGGTCCCTCACCCACGACCCAGGACTATTTAAACATACCCTGACACACAGGCTAAGGCCGAAATCCCCCCTACCGTAAGACTTTCGAGGCTCTGGAGTCGTCCCGCTGCCGAAGATGGATGCCCTAAGCAGATGGCCACAGCACATAGGTAAATAGCCGCCATTTTGGGGACCCATCGGTGAGGAAGGAGGACAGAAGGGCGCGAGATCTCCCATGGCGGCAGGGGTATCGGCGGGAAGGTCTGCTCTGCCGGCTGGACCCGCCCAGGGAGCCTCCCCCGATCCAGCCCTCTCGTCTTGGCAGCCCACCTCTGAATGAGCACAACACGCCCACACCGGTGACGTCGCGGGACCCGATCTCGCGAGAGCTGGAGGGGAGGCGCGGCTAAAAGACCCGGCAGATGGCAAGATGACGTCAGGGGAGAGGCGACATTCAGGAAGTGAAGCGGTCTCCTCTGGCGGGGGCACGCGAGCTCCACCGCCAGGGAAGCGATCGCGGGGCATACTGAACTCCTCAGGAAGGACTCGAGATAGCGGTGCAGAAGGAGGCTGCCTGGCCGCTCGGGGGGGGGGGGGTAACTCTGGACAGAGGGGGGGAGCAGGGGGGGGGGGAGGTGAAGGCCCCCGCAAGTGCCGGGAGGCAAATGGGGTAGTATGGCAAATACATGTATAGTTGGTCTATCTATAGTATATTATAGTAGTACGGTATAGTATACACCAAGCATGTCAAACTCAAATGCTAACAAGGGCCAAATAAACAAGGTTTAAGTCTAGGTGGGCCGCAAAAAAAAAACAACTTACATTTTCATAGAAACGTAGGTTTATTTCGAAAAGTAGTGTGTGTGTGTGTGTGTGTGTGTGTGTGTGTGTGTGTGTGTGTGTGTGTGTGTGTGTGTGCGCGTGTGTGTTGACCTCACTAACCGAACCAA